>NW_006400036.1:59474-64687 GCF_000299155.1 Elephantulus edwardii
ACGCAGGTTATACACATGGACTTCACCTGATGGTATGCATAGGAATCAGATCGACTACATCTGTGGAAGGAACCGCTGGAGAAGCTCAATATCAGCTGTGTAGTTTATGTATAGATGGTAAAAATGATCACTAAATACTCTTTTAACTCAGTATGAAAGATAAAAACATTCAAAGGTCCCATTTGAAACTTTCATTCCTTCCCAAAAGTCAATCACAGTTCTTCATTGTTCCTACGCCCTTCGAATTGAAATATCAGCAAGTAAAGGACCCAGGTGATGAATTTCTCAAAAGCAAGGCCGAATATAGAATTCTAATTGCCATTTAGAAGAGGAGAATCTAGGCTCTAAACAAAAGTGGAAAAGACCTGTGATGAGACAAATCTTGTCTCAAAGCTACAATATTTCTGAGAGAGATAAAAGGAGAAGGAAGCAGAGTAGATGGGAGAACTTTACTAACACTAATAATGCAGAGCCAGGAGTGGCTCATGAGATCTGGGTCCTGTGCTGTGAACTCATAGGTCTAAGGCGAAGAGTGGCCAAGCACAGGTACGTCACCAAGGAGTACCTAGGTATAAAAAGGGTAGCTGCAACTTGGGAGTTTGGGATGGCTGAGTTTTAACTTTTGTCCACTTCATAAAGGGAAACCACTCCATCAATAACCATAGCAGCAAATAGAAAGTGTGGTCAGTCAGACATGCTCCCCCCCACCCCCCGCACCTGTTCTTTGTATTATTTCTGTCCAGTATTTGTTGTTGACTCACAGACTTGACTCACAGTTGTGAGGTTTATTAGGTAAATAAATTAGACAATGAGGAGGTAAAGAATATCACTCAGTGCAATTTGAAGTTTAGACCAGGATTCCTAATTCAGATTAAAAACAAAACAAATTCTTCAATTAGTTAAAATCCTAGTTTCAGTTCAACAGCACAAATTTAAGAATCCTCTGGTCTCCTCAATCATCCAGCAAGTCTTCCCTTACAGCTGTTATAAGTCAGCTTTTCCAGGCGCCTGGCAAGCAAAACCTTTAACTGTGGTCAGCACAAACACAAGCAACCTCAGGTTGCACCTTGCCATAGTCTCTTCACAGAAGTGCTGCTGTCTCTTTACAATCTCTCCACCACCATCGTCGCAAGGAGTCCTCACAGTGTAGAAAGCTCTCTCTTCTCTCTGATATTGGCCCCACAGCTGTGAATGATTTGGAAGACTTCGTGTCCACAGTTAAGGTAGCTGGAGACTATGCCCCTCGTCCCTCATCAAGGGCTCATATAATGGCTAGAAGAGCCAATTTTGAGGGTTTCTGACACCACATTAGCTCACAAATGTTGAAAAAGCACAAGACTTTCCCCAGAGCTGACAGAGAAAAACATCTTGTGGAGCTAGTGCCTAAATTTGAACTTCTAGCTTCTTAAAATGGGAGAGAATAAATTTCTGTTCTTTATAGCCATCTACTCGTCTCTGCTATAAATAAGATAATCATACCCATCACCCCTCCACTTTCTCATGTGCATTTACAGTCCCTCTCACTTGACTTTCTCTGACTTCGTTTTCCGATTCTGGGCAACTCATCTGATACCTGTCACCATTGATAAGTTTGTATTTTTTAGGATTTCCTATAAATGGACTCATACTGTATGTTTTCCTTTTTCTTCTGCATGGATTGTGTTTTCTTTACTTTTTTAACTATTTCATCATTTTCTGTAAAAGATGGATTACATTATACCTGTAATGACCTGCAAGTCATTTATGTATCTTGTGCCTAGGGTTCATTCAGCATGGATATTATAGTTCTCAGGAGATTTGGGATATTTTTTCTTTATTTAACTCTTCCTATTTCCTCCAGCTCCCTACTGATTCATAAAATCGCTGTGAGATATTGTGGACTCTGTGAGATATTGTGGATTCAACAGCTGATAATGTGATGAATGCTTTGAATTAAAAGTACTGTGCTTCAGAAAACTGATAATGTAGCATAAGAGATCTGTAAACCTGATTTCCCCCCTTTCTTGATAAGAATTTAAGTGAGAACTAAGACTTAAAAATATTTAGCAATTTGCTGAAGGCCATAGAACCAGAAGGCAGTAGGACTTCCTCTTTTGAGTTTAATTCTGCATAGTTCAAAAGTCATACTCATTGTTGTTGGAACTTACACAACTGACTCTCCAAAAGGTTTTTGGAAACTTTAAATCACATTGGAGGAGTAAACTCATCTTTTTCCTGTGGAGTCACGGATGGATTTGAACCAACAGAGAACCACCACCTGTGACTTGGCTGCGTAATTCCCTACAGAGTAGGTCACCCGAGCTCCCTATAATTAATTTTTGTTGTTATGAACTATCTAGTTGGAATCAACTCATAGCTGACCCTCTAGTGAGTTTTCAGTCAGTAAATTGCAGGGGAGGAATTTGCTCATCTTTGCCTGTAGACCAGCTAGTAAATTTGAACTGCTTTCCTTTTGTTTGGCAGTGCAACTGCGTACCACTGAGTGATCAGAGAACTTTCATTTAGAGGATATGTGAAGACTACCTTATTCATGACAACTCATCCATTGAATGAATGTTACAATCTAAACTCAGAACTTGGGAAAATACAGGACTGTGTTGCCCTGTCTCTGAATACACCAGTCTTGCCTCTGGATGGGGCTTAAACACAGTCCACTTCCATGTTGATTATTTTTTTCTTTTAAGCAGTTTTGCACTACCAATGCATTCCTTTTTCATTTGTTTTTACCTTGGAATTTCTAGATTTCACTTAAATATTGAGAATATTTAAGTGTGGAGAGGTTGAAAAACCTATCTCCAGTATGTGATTCCTTCAATAGAAAGAGTTTTATTTTACCCTTAGAAACATACAACTTAAAAACATAGCCATACAAGTTAAAAGGAAATGTTTTCTACTCAGGACAAGAAATATAGCAGTAGGGCCTGCAGTTTTACTCTTGGCCTCTTCTTCCATTATTCTGACTTCCAAGGGTTTCTCAGATCTTCAGAAGCTCAGCCTCTTTTGGTACATTCATTCCTTCTCACTTTTCCTCTAGGAAGCATTAGGTACCTTCCTTTGGAGCCATTTTTAGGTCATGACATTGTGTATTTTCCAGGAGCGGTGGAGGGACATGGATTCTACTCAGAAGGAGCACTACTGGAACCTCATGCTGGAGAACTATGGCAATATGGTCTCAGGAGGTGAGGATAACCCAGGGGAAGGAAGTGGAAGGACTAGGAATTCTTAGGCAATATTTATATTATTTTATAGACACAAGTTCGTCCTGAAGTACTCAGGGTGGAAAATCATTAGTATCACCATTTGGAACTACGATGAGTGGAATCTAGCAGATGTATAGCCAGAAATTTCTTTGCATTTGATTCTTGGCGGTCCAGTGGGTGCACTGCATACAGTAACTCCTCCAATTTCATATCATCCTTATCCTTATGATTGGAGGTGTTGTCCTGTGTTAAACATGATGAAAGTATCAGATTGAGCTACTGGCTCCCTGTTCTGTGCCTCCAAAGTGTTGAATGAGGATACAACTCAGTGTAGCTGGCTTGGAGTCCAGGCTCTTCTCCAGCAGATAACACTGCCTCTCCCAAACATGACCCTTCAGTCTACCTTCTGAGATTTTGCTTTTCCTCCTTTTCAGCATATTCTTCACATCTTTTGAGTACTAGTCTGACACGCCCCATGTTCTTCTAAGATTCATGTCCTTTTACGGGTACTAGGGCCTTCATGGATCCCTTTATGTTTGGGTTGGAGGTTCCTTTGAAAGACATTCATGCACTGCCAGTTATCTTTGTTCACCCAGGTTCACAAGGATTTCTCTCTCTTTACCAGGCACATCCAGTCCCAAACCTGACCCAGCTAATTCAGCAGAGTATGGTGAAGAGCTGGCAGGACTCCCCGTTCATTCCAGCGAGAAGATCCCAGTACCCACCTTCAGCGGTGAGTCTGCTTCCATTGCTCCCAAAACGTTTCTTACCTTCCTTTGTTATTGCAGGTGTGGTGGTTGACAGGGTTTCCATTCCTTAGTTATAACCAGTCATATGGATGGGCCAGCTCAGTTGTAATGTTGATGGTGGATTTCACTTTGTTGCTGTTTTTCAGGCTGTTGACACGTGTATTTTATAGGTGAAGAGTGGTCTTATGTCTGCTGTGTTGAATCTGTCCTGTAAAGTTGTAACAGATTTACTTCAATGAGAAATAAGATTGATCTAGATTAGACAGATAGAAAACCATGTAAAATGCAATTAAAAGATACATAATTGCCATCATTCTCCTTATTGGCAAGGTTTTTCCTTTTTAAAATTTTTTAAATTTTAACTAATTGATATTTTAGTGAAAGTTTATAGAGAACTTGTATTTCCATTCATTTATTGTTGCACATTTTTCTCCCTACCCACCTTCCCAGTTTGCTTTTCTCTTTGAAAAAAAATTCCTTCATTGTTGCATAATTTCCTCCCCTTCCCCCTTAAGTCCACTCTGCTATGTAGCTCTTATTCTGGACTGTTGTCATGCAAACCTAATCATATATTCCATTTAAACAGTTCTTTTCCTCTTCTGTTTCAATGCATTATACATTATTTATTCCCTCCTTTCTTAGTTTTCCCCCAACCGCCATGTCAGTTCTGTTTTATAGCAGTGGCATTATGCAGTATTTGTCCTTTTGTGATTGAGATATTTCACTCAGCATAATGTCCTCCAGGGCTACCCCTTTTATATAATATTTTATGAGTTCCTTATTTTTCAGTGCTGCATAGTATTCCATTGTATGAATATATACCACAGCTTCTCTAACCATTTGTTTGTTGATGGGCTCTTGGGTTGTTTCCATCTCTTCACTATTGTGAACAGTGCAGCAATAAACATAGCTTTGCATATATTTGTTTGGGTGACAGTTCTGATTTCTTTAGAATATATTCCCAGTAGTGGAATTACTGGGTCAAATGGTATTTCTGTTTCCAACTTTTTATTTTATTTTTTTCTACACTATATACTTTCCATTTCATTTCCCCTCATTTATTCATTATTGCACATTTTTCTCCCTGCCCACCACTCCCCCCAGTTCGCTTTTCTCTTTGAAAAGAAAAAAAAATTAATGATTTCATTGTTTTGCAATTCCCCGAGTCCACAGTCCACTTTACTATGCTTTTCTTTTTCTATAATCTTGTCATGAAAAAAATACCTAGTCCTATAAATCAAAAGGGCCGAACTCGCTCAGCATA
>NW_006400036.1:66401-71061 GCF_000299155.1 Elephantulus edwardii
AACAAGAACATATTCCTTTTAAAAAATTCTCTCCCTCATCTGTTTCAATGAAGTATACATTATTTATCCCCTCTTTTCTTAGGTTGCCCCCAACCCTGATGTCAGTCACATTTTACAACAATGGCACTATGCAGTATTTGTCCTTTTGTGACTGAGATATTTCACTCAGCATAATGTCCTCCAGGGTCACCCAATCTGTATAACATTTCATGAGTTCTTTGTTTTTCAATGCAGCATAGTATTCCATTGTGTTAATATACCACAGCTTCTCTATCCATTTCTTTGTTGATGTGCACTTGAGTTGTTTACAACTTTTTGCTATTTTGAACATGGGTGTGCATATATCTGTTTGGGTGGCAGTTCTGGTTTCTTTAGGACATATTCCAGTAGTGGAATTGCTGGGTCAGATGGTATTTCTATTTCCAACTTTTTGAGAAAGCACCATGCAGCTTTCCATAGTGGTTGCACCATTTTACACTCTCACCGATAGTGATTAAGGGTTACAGTTCCTCCACAACCTCACTAGTATTTGTTGTTTGCTGCTCTGTTGAATTTTGCTATTCTTACTGGGGATAAGATGATATCTCATAGTTGTTTTGATGTACATCTCTCTTAAGAGCTAGGGATTTTGAACACTTCTTTGTGTGTGTTTGCCATCTGAATGTCTTCTTTGGTGAAGTGTCTGTACATATCCTGTGACCTTTTTTCAAATGGGTTGTTTACCTTTATCTTGTTGTGGTGCTCGAGTATTCTATAAATTCTAGGTATAAGTCCCTTATCAGACATATCATTGTCAAATTTTTTTTTCAGTCTATGGCTTCCATTTTTACCCTGTTGGAGAAGTTTTTGAATGTACAAAGGGATTTTATTCTTAGAAGGTCCCATTCATCTATTTTATCTTCTCCTGGTTGTAGGTTTTTTAGGCTGCTTGGAAGACTGTTTATGTTGTGCATTAGAACTTCTTGAGTTCTTCCAAGCTTTTCTCTACTGAAGTTTATGGTCCTTGGTTTTAGTTCTGGGTCCTTGATCCACTTTGAGCTGGTTATTCTGTATGGTGTGAAGTGTGGATTTTGCTTGAGTTTTCTACAGAGAGTTTTCCAATTTTGCCAACACCATTTGTTAAAAAGACTGTTGTTTCCCTACTTAACTGATTTCATCTCCTTGTCAAAAATCAGTTGATCATAGGTAGATGGGCTGATTTCTGGATTCTCATTTCTATTCCATTGATCTATTTGTCTGTCATTGTACCAGTACCATGCAGTGTGGTAGGATTTGAAATCAGGGAGTGAGGTGCCTCCTACCTTGTTTCTCTTTTTAAGGGGTGCTTTGCTTATTTGGGGCCTCTTTCCGTTCCAAATGTAATTGGAGATTGTGTTTTTCCATCTCGTTAAAGAATGGAATTGGTATTTGTATTGGGATTGCATTGAATGTAAATTGCCTTTGGTAGTATTGTCATTTCTACAATTTTGAGTCTTCCTATCCATGAGCAAGGTATATACTTCCATTTCTCAAGGTCTCTGTTTCTTGTAGTAATGTCTTGTAATTGTCTTTGAACAGATCCTTTGTGCTTCTGGTTAGATTTACTCCCAACTATTTAATCTTGTGATTAGCTATTGTGAAGGGTATTGTTTTTCTTAGCTCCAGCTCTGTATTCTCTTTGTCAGTGTAGAGAAATCCAACTGATTTTTGTATGTTGATCTTGTATCCTGCCACTTTGCTGAATTGGTCAACTATGTCCAGTAGTTTTCTTGCAGAGTCTTTAGGGTTTTCTAAGTATACCAACATATCATCTGTATATAGAGGTAATTTTATCTCCTCTTTGCTAATTTGGGTACCTTTTATTTCCTTCTTTTGTCTTACTGCTATCGCTAAGACTTCCAGTACAATATTGACTAGGAGAGGTGATAGTGGGCATCCTTGCCTAGTTCCTGTTCTTAAAGGCAATGCCTTTAATCTCTCTCCATTGAGAACAATGTTGGCTCTTGGGTTTGCATATATAGTCTTTACTATGTTGAAATTTCCCTCTAATCCTAAATTGTTGAGTGTTCTAATCAGGAAAGGGTGTTGGATTTTGTCAAAGGCGTTTTCTGTATCAATTAATAGGATCATGTGGTTCTTGTTCTTTGTTTTGTTAATGTGATGAATTAGATTGTTTTTCTTACGTTAAATCATCCTTGCATACCTGTTATGATCCCAGTTGATCATGGTGAATTTTTTTTTTAAATATATACGGTTGGATTCTATTGGCCAGTATTTTATTCAGGATTTTTGCCTTTATGTTCAGGAGAGATATTGGCCTATAGTTTTCTATTTTGGTGGTGTCTTTACCTGGCTTTGGTATCAAGAATATGCTTGTTTCGTAGAATGAGTCTGGGAGAATTCCATATTTTTCTGTTTTCTGAAATAGTTTTGTATAATTGTTCATCTCTGAATGTTTGATAAAATTCACTTGTAAAACCATCTGGTCCAGGGGTTTTTTTTGGCTGGATGTTGTTCTATTACCTTTTCAATTTCTTTGTTTGTAATGGATCTATTCAGGTGTTTAGTTTCAGTTTCTGTCAGTTTAGGTAGGTTGTGAGTTTCTAAGTATTTGTCCATTTCCCCTAGGTTTTCATATTTGTTTGAGTATAGTTTTCCGTAATATTCCAATGCTACCCTTTTTATTTTAGTTGGTTCTATTTTGATTTTTCCCATTTCATCTCTTACTCAGATTATTTGTGTCTTTTCCTTTGTTAGTTTTGCTAGTGGTCTGTTGATTTTATTGACCTTTTCAAAGAACCAACTCCTAGTTTTGTTGATGGTTTCAGTTGGTGTTTTTTGTTTGTTTGTTTTATATGTCATTTATTTCTGCTCAGTTTTTATAATTGCAGGTTTTTTAGAGGGTGTTGGGTTTTCTTGCTGTTCTTTTTCAATTTGTTGGAGATGTTGGGTTAGAGTCAATGGTCATTTTTTCCTGCCTTTTGATGTGTTTGCTTATTGCTATAAATTGACCTCTGATTACTGCTTTGGCAGTTTCCCAGAGGTTTTGGTATGTGGTGTTTTCATTGTCATGTGTTTCAAGAAACTTTTTCATTTCATTCTTTGTTTCTTCTAGAACCCACTCATATTCAAGCAAGGTGTTGTTCAGCTTCTAAACGTATGGGTTTTTTTCTCCTTTACCCTCTTGTTATTAACTTTTAATTTTGTAGCATTGTGGTCTGAGGAGATGTTTTGTATTATTTCTATGATTTTTAATTTATTGATGCTTGCCTTGTGGCCCAAAATGTGATCTATTCTGGAGGACATTCTATGCACTTTGGAGAAGAAGGTGTACTGTGGTTTTTTGGAGTGCATTATCTTATAAATGCCTATGAGATCGAGTTGGTTTATTGTTTGATTTAATTTGCCAGCATCTTCTTGAGTTTCTTTCTAGTAGTTCTGTCTTTTCTTGAGAGTGGTGTATTGAAGTCTCCAAGTACTATAGTAGTGTTGTTGATTCCTTTTTAAGTTTTGTTAATGTTTGTTTTATATATTTTGTAGGTCTTTCATTTAGTGCATATTGTTGTTGTTGTTAAGTGCCGTCGAATCACAGGTGACTCACAGCGACCCTATGACGGAGAGTCCTCGACACTTGGGTGCCTTTCATCCTCTCTCCAGGTTCACAGGGTTTCCGGAGGCAAGCTATTATGGAAGTGGATGCCACTCCTCCTTCCAAGCTTGTTTTAAACGGGGAGCTCCACACCACTCTCTGTCTGCATTGGGTAGCCAACCATTAACGCATTTGGCACATCAGTGTCACAGTGTTCAGCCTCACAGCAACCACAAGTGACCGCGGTACGGCAACTTGTACACCAGGACTATATGACCTAGAGGAATGTCTGAACAAAAACAATGAAACACAGGCCCGAGGGCCGCGAATTAAAAGTCACCCACCTTTGGCTTGGTAGCATCGCTTTCTGTCCACTGGGCCAGCTGATCTCTCTCTGTGTTGATATTATTCTTGTTAAGTGCCATCAAGTCGCAGGCGACTCATACTGACCCTATGAAGGAGAGTTCTTTACACTTGGGTGCCTTTCATCCTTTCTCCAGGTTTATAGGTTTTCCGGAGGCAAGCTATTATGGAAGTTGATGCTTGTTATATCCTATTGTTTTGTTGACCCTTTAAGCATTATGTAATGACCTTCCTTGTCCTTTGTTATGGTTTTTGCACTGAAATTAATCAGAGATCAATAGTGCTACTCCAGCCTTTTTCTGGTTGCCATTTGGTTGGTTGGTATATTTATTTCCACCCTTTTATTTTTAGTCTTTCTTCCTTTTCATTTTTCAGCTGTGTCTCTTGTAGACAACATATTGATGAATTTTGGTTTTTTTATCTAATCTGGTACTCTTTTTCTCTTCAGTGGTGCATTTAAACCATTCACATTCAGTGTGATTATTGAGAGGCGAAGTTTTATTGCTGTCATTTTGTTGAGTCCTTTTTGGTGTTGTTGCTAGTTACTTTGGTCCATCCTGCTTTTGCTGGCACCTCTGTAAGAAGGATGTCTCTCAGTGTTTCCTGCAATGTTGGTCTTGGCTCAATGTCAAGAAGACAAAGATTCTCACCACTGGACCAATTGGCAGCATCAGGATGGATGGTTAAGAGATTGAAATTGAGCCGGGGGAACGCACGCCGCCGCCCGCC
>NW_006400036.1:76400-82372 GCF_000299155.1 Elephantulus edwardii
AAGAGATTGAAATTGCTCACAGCTTTAGTTTGCTTGGCTCCACAATCAGTAGAGTATTGAGAGTACCATAGACTGCTAGGAAAACAGATTCATCCTGGAAAGGGTTAAACTGGGTGGCTCCCTTGAGGCAAGGATTCTGATGCTCCGTCTAACATACTTTCGACATGTTGTCAGGAGAGACCGGTCCTTGGAGAAGGACATCTTGCTTGGGAGGGTGGAGGGACAGCACAGGAGGAGCAGGCCCTCTATGAGGTGGATTGATTCAGTGACTGGGGTAATTGGGATGGGAGTTGTCAGAGACAGTGCGATTGGCACAGGACAGAGCAGATTTTAGGGCTGTTGTACACAGGGTCGCTATGAGTTGCAAGCGACTCAACGGCACATAACAACAACAACTTTGGCTCTGTTTTTCTTGGAATATCTTGACCTCTCCTTCATATCTGATGGATAATATGTCCTTCCATTATCGTCTTGTTCCCATGGTTTCTGCTAAGAAATCGGCATTTAATCTCATCTGCTCTCCCTTATCGGTTACTCTTTGTTTTTCCTTTTCTGCTTTTAGAATCCTCTCCTTATCTTTGGTTCTGGCAAATTTGACTATGATATGCCTTGGTGTATTTCTTTTGGGGTCTATTCTATATGGTGTTTGCTCAGCTTTTTAATATATATTCTCTCTTTCTTCATTATGCATGGGAAGTTTTCTTCTAGTAATTCTTCCAGAACTTTTTGGGTGCCTTTACTTGCTTTTTCCTGTTCTAGGATTCCGATGATGTGCATATTATTTCTCTTGATAGTGTTTCACATTATTCTTAGGTTTTCTTCTTTTTCCTTCTTTTTTGATTCTTCTTTTTGCTCTAGTAGGTTAGTGGTTTAAATTCTATCTTCTGTTTCACTGGTTCTGTGTTCCTTCTCTTCAACTCTGTTCATGTGTCCCTCTGTCATGTTTGCAGCATCTGAAACCTTGGACCTCATATTCTGAATCATGGTTTCTGGTTTTTTTAGTGCCTCCAATACCTCGTTAGTTTTATCTGCATTGTTTTGGATTGTTCTTTTATATATCTCCTGATTTTTTTTGCAGTGTCCTATAATTCTCTTCAAGTATGTTTTTCATCCATTGAAAATATTCAATCATTGTTCTTTTTAATTCTGTGTCAGAAAGTTCCATCAGGCTTTCTGGCTTCAGGATCTGATGTCTCTGCTCCAGAAGAAGGTTGGGCAGGCCCACATGCGCATGCACTTAGGGTTGGGTGCATGTGCACACAGACGCACACAGACGCGGTGGTGTGCAGGGGGTGCCTGAATGGAAAACTAGGAAGCCTGGTTTTTCCCTCAAGAATTGGGTCTGCCACCCCAGTAGAGCTCTAGCTCTAGCTGTCTCACTCCCTCCTACTTAAAGTGATTACCACAATTGGTCCAGTAATCAAGTGTGATTCCCCCACTAAGTACCTCACTCAAATTCCCACTGTCGTGCTTGCTCCTGGCAGTAAGGTCCCACTGCGGCTCACTGTTCCCCACTGTGGCTTGCTGATCCCTGCTGAGGCACGCTGCGCCCTGCCGAGGCTTACTGCATCACATCTCGCCAACACTCACTGCTCCAGTGGCTCTCAAATGTCTGCACTGGTCTACCACAATGTCTTGAGAAGTACAAGGCCTTGTAGGCCTTGGGTCTGACAGCAGTTTCCCCCCCCAAGTACCTGAATGACCATGGAGGAAGCCTGTTGTTCCCTTCTTGAAATGGCTTCTTACATCTGTTGAGGTGCCCAGGACCTCCCTGTTGGCTGAGTTAAGGGGTCCTGCCTGCTCAAGCCAGACAGCAGTTTTCTCCCCAAGTACATCATTCAAATTCCTGCAGTCCTGCTTGTTCCTTGTGGGTGGGTCCTGCCATGACTCACTGCTCTCTGCTGAGGCTTGTTGCTCCCCGCCAAGGCACATTCCTTCCCATCCAGGCACGCTTTTCCTGTGACTCCCAAACTATTTTAATAATAGTTCTCACTCAAATTCCATCTGTCCTGCTCCCTCTGTGTGTGTTGCTCTATAGGGGTCTGTTTTTGTTTTGTTTTTTTAAACAAAACAAAAAGACAACTTGCATCTCAATGCCTGCATGCATCTCACCACCTATGTGCGTCTCACCCTATTTTCAACTTTTTGAGAAAGGACCGTACTGCTTTCCATAGTGGTTGCACAATTTACATTCCCATCAACAGTGAATAACAGTTCCAGTTTCTCCACAAACTTGTCAGCATTTGTTGTTTGCTGGCAAAACTTTTCAAAGTAGTTTCTCTTTTTATAATTATAGTGAATAATAACCAACTCTCTCTATAGTGAAACAATGCCAATAATACAAAAAGTGCCTTACTGAGTCTCTAACTTGAATTAAGCATTGTTATTGTAGTTGTTATGTGCTGTTGAGTGGATGTACAACTCGTATGAACCTGTGAACCACAGATCTGAACCTTGCCCTAACTTGTGCAGTCATCAGAACCAGCAGCATACTCCAGCGCATTATTACAGGCAGTGTCCCAGTCCATCTCCTTGATGGTCATTGTCTTGTTAGCTGGGCCTCCACCTTTCCTAGCATGATGTCTTTTATTGGCAACTAGCTTTGCTCACTAAAACTGAGGAGTTCCTGAGGTATTTGCTGCAGAAGATCAAGGAATTGAAGCTTCAATATGAATTGAAGCTCAGTATCAAAAAAATAAAGAATCTGACGACTTGGCCCAATTGGCAGCATCATGATAGACAGTGAAGAGATTGAAATTGTTAACAGCTTCAGCTTGCTTGGCTCCACAGTCAACACTCTTGGTACCAGCAGCCAGGAAATCAAAAGATTAATTGCATTGGGAAAATCTGCTGTCAGCGATCTCTCCAGAATACTGAAGAGCAATGATGTCAGTCTGGAGAGTAAAGTGCATCTGACAGGCCATAGTCTTTACAGTTATATACCATGCATCAGAGAGTGGGACAAAGACTAAGGATGATAGAATAATCGAAGTCTTTGAGTTGTGGTGGAGAACAAACAGGTTTGTCCTGGAGAGGGTGAAGCCAAGTTGCTCTTTAGAGGCTAGGATTTTAAGCCTAGCCTGACATACTTTGGGCATGTCGCAAGGCAGAGGACATCGTGCTTGGAAGGGTGCTGGGACTACGCAAGATAGGAAGACCCTGGATAAGATGGATTGACTCAGTGACTGGGGTAATGGGGATAGGTGTTTCAGAGACAATGAGACTGTCTCAAGATAGAGCTGTTGTACATAGGGCTGGTATGAGTTGCAAGTGACTTGAAGGCACATAACCACCACAGCAGTAGCCCCCTCCGGATAACATACATGTCCAGTGTATATGAGATGAAATTTCGCCATCCTTGCCTCTAAAGAGCACCCTGTTTGCAAATCCTCTAAGGAACGAAAACTGATTTTTTGCAGTCCATGGGATAGATACTCAGTACTCTTCGCCAGCTCAGCAATTCACAAGCATTGCTTCGTCCTTATTCACTGTCTAATTTTCAGATGACTAGGAAACAAATGAAATTGATAATTCTGTCACTTGAATAAGAGGCACCTTAGTCATTAAAATGATGCTCTTGTTCTTTAGCACTTTGGTGAGGTCCTGGACGGCAGATTTCCTAATGCAACAAGTTTTTTTTATTTCCTGACTGCTGCTACTATGCATATTGATTGTGGATCTAAATAAAATGAAATCCTTGACAACTTCCCCCCCCCCCCCCATCATCTGTCATGGTGGTTCCAGTTGATTCAGTGGTCAGGATTGTCTGTTGGATTGGGTTTTTTTTTAATTGGTTTGCATATATTCATTTGTTTACCTTGTGTTTAATACATGTACATTGTTCTTCTTCCTTTTATTCACCTCTTTCTCTACCCACCAAACTTGGGACCTCATAATTTCTCCCCCACCCCACCCTCAGTCCCCCTTGCTCCTATCCTTCCCTCTTTGTATATATACACATCTTACTGATTATCCTATTTTTACAGTAATGGTCTTACACAGTATTTGTTCATATGCTCCTGAATTTGTTCACTTAGCATAATGCTATTTATATGTTATATGGTATTTTTTTCAAAATATTTGCTTCTGAGTGATGCATAGTACTCCATCCTGTGAATGTACCACAATTTCTCAATCCAGTCATTTGTTGATGGACATTTAGACTGTTTCCATATTCTTGCAACAATGAATAATGTTTTTTTTTTCAACAATTAATAATGTTTTGAACATCTTTGTAAAAATTTCCATTTCTGCCTCAGTTCTGTTTTCCTCCTAGTATATGCCTAGCAATGGAATAGCTGGGTCATGTTGAATCTCTATGTTCAGCTTTTTGAGGAAATGCCAATCTGCTTTCCAGAGTGGTTGTACCATTTTACAATCCCACCAACAGTGTATGAGTGTTCCAATCTCTCCACACCGTCTCCCAACATTTATTGTTCACTGTGCTGTTAAACTTTGACACTTCAGTTGAGATCAGATGATACCTCATTGTGGTTTTGCTTTGCATATCTTATTGCTAGTGATTTTTGAGCATTTCTTCATATACTCTTGGCCCACCAAATATTTTTTCTGTGAAAGGTCTTTCCATATTTTTTTGCCCATTTTCTAACTGTGTTATCAGTCTTTTTCTTGTGGAGGCTCTGTTTTATTTTGTAAATTTTAATTAGGAGACCCCTGTTTGAGATGTCATTGCCAAATGTTTTTTCTCAGTCAATAGGTTTTCTTTTCACCCTTTGGGAATAAGTTTTTGATGTACACAGGGAATAAATCTTTAGACGGTCCCATTCATCAATGTTATCCTCTCCTGGTGATCCAGATTTTTATTTTCTTTATGTTTTGATCCAGTCCACATTAAAGTTGTGATGTTGTGAGTCAATCCTTATGTATCTTCTGCAAAGATTTCTTGAAGTTTTCTTCACTTTCTGTACATAAGGTTGTGTCATATGCATAGTGCATGTTGTTGATGGGTTTTTCTCCAGTCATGAAACTAGCTTCTAATGTCACTTTATTTCCAGTAACCAGTAGCAATAAGAAACACTTCCTATAAATCCAACATTTTAATACTGTGTAAGAAACCTGAACTTGTTCTGTTGTAAAATATCATACCTTTTACCTTCTACACATGTTGTACAACATTACAGTTCTGAACAACCAACCCAATTGTCCAACCTGTTTATTGGCTGCTAACCAGCAGGTGCTTCTTTAGATCTCTCCAGAGGTGGTGTTGGTTGTTAGGTGTCAAGTACACAAGTACAACCCATGTTGTTGTTGTTATACAACAGCCCTAAACCCCACACTGTCCTATGCCAATCTTATTGTCTCTGACACATCTGCCCCCATTACCCCAGTCACTGAAACAATCCATCTCATCGAGAGTCTTCCTCTCCTGCGCTGTCCCTCCATCCTACCAAGCATGACGTCCCTCTCCAAGGACTGGTCCTGCCTTGCAGCATGTCCAAAGTGTGTCAGACAAAGCTTCAGAATCCTTGCCTCCAAGGAGCAGCCTGGTCTCACCCTCTCTAGGATGAACCTATTTGTTCTCCTACCTGTCAGTGGTATATTCAATACTTTCTCCAACACTACAACTCTAAGGTATCAGTTCTTCTCTCATCTCTAGTAATTATCCAGCTTTCTGATGCATAGCAACTAAGTGCAAAGACCATGGCCTGTATCAGGCACATCTTAGTCTCCAGACTGACATGTTGTTGTTGTTGTTATGTGCCATCGAGTCATTTGCGACTCATAGCGACCCTATGTACAACAGCCCTAAACTCTACTCTGTCCTGTGCCAATCACACTCTCTCTGACACTCCCATGCCAATTATCCCAGTCACTGAATCAATCCACCTCATAGAGGGCCTTCCTCTCCTGCACTGTCCCTCCACCCTACCAAGCATGATGTCCCTCTCCAAGGACCGGTCTCTCCTCACAACATGTCCAAAGTAAGTTAGACGGAGCCTCAGAATCCTTGC
>NW_006400036.1:82927-84515 GCF_000299155.1 Elephantulus edwardii
ATTTTGAACCATGCAGTGTTCCCTTGCTCTGTTCTGATGACTGCCTCCTGGTCCAAGTATAAGTTTCGCATTAGAACGATCAAGTAGTCTGGGATTCCCATTCTTCTGAGTCAGCCATAGTTTGTTATGATCTACACAGTCAAATGCCTTTGCATAGTCAATGAAACAGTGGATGGGTATCCTGGTGGATGGTGGAGCAGGGAAATAAGTGGGTAAAGATGCGTGTGAGAAAGGCAGGGACAACACTGACACTAAAGTTCACGCCGCAGTAAGGGATATACATTTAACATGCTGGTCTGTCTGATACTTCTCTAAATCTGAACATTCACATTAAGACAGACTAGGAAGAAGGATTGGCCATCCACTTCTGAAACAGCAGGCCTCTGAAAACCCTATGTACAACAGAACACATTTAGATAACAGAAACGGCAAAGGAGCTTGAGTTTTCAAGTATGGAAATACAAAGGAAGAGGAACCCAGACTGACATAGCAACCCTAAAAACAACTGGTTTGAACCCTGTCCTTTCCTCTTCATCCTTGTTATCCTTGATACACTTGAGCTTTTTGCTACAATTACTGTGCCATCACATCTCATTATAAGAGTCTTCCTCTCTAGGGACATCTGGTGGCCTAGTGGCAAGAAGCTGTACTGCAATCCCAGAGGTACGTGGTTCAAATCCACCAGATGCTCTGCTAGAGGAGGGACAGTCTCCTGTACCAGTCAGATCTGATTTGACCGTACACACACAAAAATAATAAAATAAAATAAAATAAAAAATTGAAAAAAGTTTTCCTCTTTTTCACTGACCCTGTGTCTTTCCACACATGATGTTCCTCTCCAAGGTATACCTTCTTCTAGCATCATGCCTAAACTATGTGAATATCGAGAGGTACTTTATGGTGAAGACTTGGTCTTGTACTTGAGAAAAATTGGCAGTTTAAATTAGTAGGGCTAACTGTTCCATTGTGATCCTCTTAGAGTGTCTCTGAATGAGAATTAAGTCCATTGCTGCTGGCACTGGTATAGTCATATAACATAAACACATATATGTAGAATATTAATTTCTCTATACTATAAACCTTAGTACCATGGAAAAAGAAAAGTACCATGTCTAGAAATTGTATGACAAACTGTTTATTGGGATCCATACAACTTGACAGTAATAAGGGGTTTCTGTGAGAGTTTTAAAGGAGCATTTTTTAAACTGTATTTTATCTTCCCTTTGAGGCTAAGGAAATAGATTTACCAGAAACAGCATATCTTAAAAGACAATGAAAGGATAAGAAAAGATTCCAGAATAACTCACAAACAGTGTTTGTTGTTATTAGGTGCCATCAGATCGAGTACAATCCATAATAACCCTATGGACAATAGATCTGAACCCTGTGATAGCCTGTGCCAATTATCCCAGTCACTGAATCAATCCACCTCATAGAGGGCCTTCCTCTCCTGCGCTGTCCCTCCACCCTACCAAGCATGATGTCCTTCTCTAAGGACCGGCCTCTCCTCACAACATGTCCAAAGTATGTTAGACAGAGCCTCAGAATACTTGCCTCCAAGGAGCCACCCGGTTTAACCCTCTCCAGG
>NW_006400036.1:85611-96661 GCF_000299155.1 Elephantulus edwardii
CCAGGGCAGCATCTGTTAACTGAAATATGTCAATTAGTATACCATCTATTCCTGGAGCCTTATTTTTTGCCATTTCCTTCAAAGTAGCCTGAACTTCTTCTTTCATCACCATAGGCTCTTGCTCATATGTTGTTTCATGAAATTCTTCTGTGTTGTCCAAGAGGCTATTCTTTGGAAAGGAATATCATCTTGGAAAATATAGATTGTCAGCGAAAGAGAGGAAAACACATCCCTAACAAGGTGATTTGACATCATGGCTGCCACAGTGGTCTCAAGTGTATCAGAGATGAGGATGGCAACATGATTGGTTGGGATTCAGGTCTGTTGTTCACAAGGTGCTAAGAATCGTATGCAACTCGACAGCATCGAACAACAACAAAGATTGCTCATATTAATGAGATGATGTAATAATTGAGCTTTGGTGGTGTTGTCTCTAGGGAGTTGTGATGGTTTGGATCTGCCAGTGGCTCCTCAGGAGAAAGTTAGTCAAAATCCTCTCATGTGAATACACCCTTGGAAACTTTCTGGAGGATCAGCTATGAGTCAGTTCCAACTTGACTGCAATGAGCGGAGATACAGTATTTATCCTTTTGTGATTTACTTATTTTACTCACTGCACTGATTTCATGGTTCACTCATGTTATATAATGTATGTGGACTTCATTTTTCCTTCATGTCTCATATACTTTGGGCATATTACTAGGAGGGACAAGTCCCTGGAGAGGGTCATCAGGCTTGCAGGGGTGGAGGGACAGCACAGGAAAGAAGACCCTAGATGTGATGAGTTTACTCAATAACGTAGGTAGGTATGTTGGAGACAGTAAGATTGTTTAAATATAGGGCACAGCTACTGTAGATGGATCTTGGCAGAAAGCAGAGAGTACCAGAAGAACATCTATCTGCGTTTCATTGACTATGAAAAGGCATTTGACTGTGGATCACAACAAACTGTGGCTAACCTTGAGGAAAATGGAAATCCCAGAACACTTGATTGTGCTTATGTGAAACCTGTACTTGGACCAGGAAGCAGTCCTCAGAACAGAGCAAGGAAACACTGCATAGTTCAAAATCAGGAAAAGAGTGAGTCAGGGATGTGTCCTGTCCCCATATCTTTTCAATCTCTATGCAGAACAGATCATTCGGGAAGCAGGGCTTTATAAGGAGGAGTGTGGCATCACGATTAGAAGAAGATTCACAAATAATCCACAATATGCAGATGACACAACCTTGCTTGCTGAAACTGAAAAAGACCTGAAGCACTTGCTGCACAAGGTCAGGTACCGTAGTCTTCACTATGGATTGAAGCTCAACATCAAGAAGACAGTGATTCTCACCACTGGGCCAAGTGGCAGCACCATGATAAATGGAGAAGGAGACTGAGGTTGTTAGCAATTACAGCTTGCTTGGATCCACAATCAGCACTCTTAACACCAGCAGTCAGGAAATGAAAAGATGAATTGCATTGGAAAAATCTATTATCAGGAATGTCACCAGAGTGCTGAAAAGCAAAGATGTCAGTCTAGAGACAAAGGTGTGCCTAATCCAGACCTTGGTCTTCGCAATTATTTGTTATGCTTCAGAGAGCTGAACAATGACTAAGGATGACAAAAGAAGAATCAATGCCTTCGAATTGTGGTGCTGGAGAAGGATCTTGAAACACCTTGGACTGCCAAGAAAACAAATAGGTTTGTCTTGGAGAGAGTGAAACGAAGTTTCTCCTTGGAGGCTAGGATTTTGAAGCTCCATCTCACATACTTTGGGCACGTGGCAGGAGAGACTGATTCTTGGAGAAGGACATCATGCTAGGAAGGGTGGAGGGACAGTGCAGGAAAGGAAGACCCCAGATGAGATGGATTGCTAACAGTATCTGGGGCAGTGGGGGTTCTTGTGTTGGAATTAGTGAGATTGGCTCAGGACAGGGAAGGGTTCAGAGCTGCTGTACATAGGGTTGCTTGCTATAGGTTGCAGGCAACTCAGTGGCACCAAACAACAACAACATACTATATTGGTTGTTTTTTTATTTTAAGCCTCTTGTTTAGAGTGAACAAGATCTTGGGGAGGGCCTTTGTATTTAAAAGTTGGTTATTATATTTTGGAAGAACACTCTTCTAAGTGGTACAGCATTCTACTGTCAATATGCTGTATTGAGGTAACCTGGGGTTGCTGGGATGCTGAACCTTGTGCCATTGCAGTTTCAAATGACATATTGGTTACTCATGGTGGACAGTGTTTGGTTGAGCTTCCAGTTTAAGACAGGTTTAGAAGCAGGAGTGACATCCATTTCTAAACAACATGCCTCTGGAAACTCAGTGAATTTTGAGAAACGATAGTTATCGAAAGGCTTCAGGTCTTTTGTTTTGTGAGGCGTAAATTACTAATGCACATAGAGCACTGTGCATGAGAGTAAAGTGCACATCAGTTGGTTACTGGTATCCAGAACCTTACTATGCATATGTGGGCACACAGTCATATCACTGGTAGGAACCTTCCTTAAGGAACTGATCAGAAATGCAGAGAAAGTACCATAGTTTATACTAGTAAAAACGTAAGAAATTAATTTTTTACAGTTAGAGAATCCTTACAATTATATGTTGTGTGTTTCCATGATGCATGATTATTCAGCCCTTAGGAAAGGATAAACATTCTTTTTGTGTGTGTGTGAGTTTTTCTTTTTTTATTAATTTTAATAAACATTTACAGAGATTCTGGATTTCCATTCATTCATTGCTGCACTTTTCTCCCTGCCCACCCCTCCCCACCAGTTCGCTCCTCTCTTTGAAAAGGAAAAAAAAATCCTTTATTGGTATACATTCCCCCATCCCTTTCCCCTTCCTCCTACACTGAGTACACTTCTCTATGCAACCTTAATTCTGGACTTATGTGCTAACCATAATACTCAATCATATATTGCCTCTAATCTGTTCTTTCCCTCATCTGTTTCAATACAGTATACATAATTTATCCAGTTTTTTCTCAGTCTTACCCCAACCCTAATGCCAGTCCTATTCTACAACAGTGGCACCATGCAGTATTTGTCCCTTTGTGACTGAGATATTTCACTCAGCATAATGTCCTCCAGGGTCACCTATTTTGATTAATATTGCATGAATTCCTTGTTTTTCAATGTGGCGTAGTATTCCGTTGTGTGAATATACCACAGCTTCTCTATCCATTCATTTGTTGATGGGCACTTAAGTTGCTTCCAGCTCTTTGCTATTGTAAACAAAGCTGCGATAAACATGGGTGTGCATATATCTGCTTGGATGGCAGTTATGGTCTCTCTGGGGTATATTCCCAGTAATGGGATTGCTGGGTCAAATGGTATCTCTATTTGCAACTTTTTGAGAAAGTGCCACACCGCTTTCCACAATGGTTGCACCATTTTACATTCCCACCAACAGTGAATAAGAGTTCCAGTTTTTCCACATCCTCGCCAGCATTTGTTGCTTGCTGTTCTGTTAAATTTTGCTATTCTGACTGGGGTGAGATGATATCTCCTAGTTGTTTTGAAGTTATAAACACTCTTAAGACAAGAGAAAGTACCTTTGTCATTTAAAAGAAATGTGTGGATTAGCAAATTCAGGTCTAGTTGTTAATGTTAGCCTTGAAAGACACTGATATGTAGAAGAGAAAGTAAATAGTTTCTTTAGATTTCCTGGCGTAACAGAATGGACAAAAGTCTGACAAGGCATTCTGCCACCAACACAGAAACTGAAAAGTGTACATCACTGTGTGGTTAGTGATACTAACCAAAACTAGAGTTAGGATAGAAATATATTTAATGTTTTCTAGGAGTTAATAATATATTTGGACGCTGGATTAAACCACAGCCCAATGTATTTACTTTTTTTACAACAGATTCACAAGAATAAAGCTTCCCCCCCCCAAAAAAAAGAATAAAGCTTCCCAATGGTAAAATGAGAAACTACAGCATTTGATTGTTTGATTAAATATGTATGGGAGAATGTCTGTAAAGCTTATGAATGGCATATTTACTTTCTTTTGATTCAACCCTGACAAAGAACTGTTTATATATGTATTTATATGCAGTACAAAAATCTCCAGTACTGTGGGAAAAAAGAACAGTTACGGTCTTTTGAAAAAAAGAAGCAAATGTTATAATTTTTCCTGAAAATGTGATTGACGGTGATTTTTATTTTTTTGTGTCTCTTCAAAAGTTGTTTAATGGTATTTCTCTGTAATATGTAACTATATGAGAGCAATCATTTAATAAAAACAAAATCAGGATGTTTAATTATACAATTTCCTCCCCTCTGCCTCATTATAAATCTATGTTTTTTAATTGTGGAGGTGCCAATGAAGTTCCAGTAGGCCCTTATTTGTTGCTCCAAAATTTTCTTCCTCTCAAAACTGGAAAACTTAATCTGGAATGCAGGCACATGAATTTAGTGCCAGACCATTAGTATGGATGATTGTTTTTCCCATCTTGCTCATTAGTGGCCTCTTGGTAAAAAGAGCCCAGGTTTTAGGATATACTTTACATGTCATATGAAGGAGAAAACAGAGTGTAGAATTTATTGCCACATTTCAGATATTTTCTTTTTTTTTTTTCTTTTAGGAGACAGACAAGAGAATGGCCAAGAGAACCTCAACTTGGAAACCTACTGGAACCAGGAACCTCCAGATGCCCCTTGTCACATCTCAGAAAAGGCCCCTCCTCAGGGTTCTTTGAATGACATCTTTGGTGATGCTGAACAAAGATGCTTTGGAAAAGGTCATTATCTCCCTAAGGTACAGGGACACCTTCAAGATGAGGAGAGACGGGAACCGCTTACTCCTCAGGAAAAGGTTTCTGGGGAACAGTTGTACCAGTATTTGCATGATTCTCACCCAAGAAGTCTGTCTGGGTTGTTGCTCAAGCAGAAACAAGAGGCCCCCCAGAAGGACCAGCTGAGACCTCCTATGACCCAGAAATTCTTCACCTGCAGAGAGTGTGGGAAAACCTTCTATAGGAACTCTCAGCTTGCATTTCACCAGAGAACTCATACTGGAAAGACATATTTTCAGTGCCCCACTTGCAAGAAAGTCTTTCAGCAGAGTTCAGACTTTGTGAAGCATCAGAGAATTCACACCGGGGAGAAGTCTTGGAAGTGTGATCACTGTGGGACAAGCTTCAGGGACTTTTCTGGATTACGTCACCATGAGAAAATCCACATGGGACAGAAAGCATATAAGTGTCCTTTCTGTGACAAGAGATTTGGCAGTAGGTCCACCTTAAATGGACACCAGCTGGTCCACAAAGGAGAGAAGCCCTATAAATGTCCTCTCTGTGAAAATAGTTTTGGCAGCAGGTTAGCCTTAAATATACATGAGCGGGTCCACACAGTAGAGAAGCCGTATAAATGTCCTCTTTGTGAAAAGAGTTTTGGCCACAGATCTGCCTTAAAGATACATGAGCGTGTCCACACAGGAGAGAAGCCCTATAAATGCCCTCTCTGTGAAAAAAGTTTTTGTCGGAGATTCACCTTAACTGTACACAAGCGGGTCCATACAGGAGAGAAACCCTATAAATGTTCTCTGTGTGAAAAGAGTTTTCGCCTCAGATCCACCTTCAATATACATAGGCGGGTCCACACAGGAGAGAAACCCTATAAATGTCTTCTCTGTGAAAAGAGTTTTACTCAGTCGGCCCATTTTAATAGACACCAGCGAGTTCACACAGGGGAAAAACCCTATAAATGTTCTCTCTGTGAAAAGAGTTTCACTCAGATAGCGCACTTTAATAGACACCAGTCGGTCCACACTGGGGAAAAACCCTATAAATGTCCTCTCTGTGAAAAGAGGTTTGGGAACAGGTCCTACTTAAATAGACACCAGCGAATCCACACAGGATAGAACCTCTATAAATGTCCTCTCTGAAAAGTGTTTCATTGAGAGGTCCAAATTTAATAGATATCTGCAAGTCTACAAAGGAAAGAAACTGTTAAGTGTTCTCTCTGTGAAAAGAGTTTCATTCTGAGATATGATTTTATTTTTCTTTTATTTTATTATTTTGTGTGTGCATACTGTCAAATCGGATCTGACTGGTACAGGAGAAGATTGTCCCTCTTTCTCCAGCAGAGCATCTGGTGGATTTGAACCTTGTACCTCTGGGATTGCAGTGCAGCTTGCCACTAGGCCACCAGAGCTCTCTTGAGGTATGATTTTAATAGACACCAGCAGATGCACACGAGAGAGAAACCCTACAGATGTCCTGAGAAGTTTCATTGACAGCTCAAGCTTTTTTAGAGACCACTGGATCCACACAGGAAAGAAATCCTATATATGTCTCATTTGTGAATAGAATTGTGTAAGTCCTACTCTACTAAACATCAGAGGTCCATATAAGTCTTATAAATTTTCCTGCTTTGGGTAAAGTTTCAACAGGAGCTGAAGTTTTGACAGACACCAGAGATCCCATTGGAGGAGGAAATCTTCTCCATAGCCAGACTCAGCCCTTGTTTGTGTCTGTGCAGTGGCAAATACTGAACTTTTGGATCACCTGCATGATTTCATCTGTTGTACCTACATCTATTTTCATCAGTTGAAAAAGAAGAATCTGTGGTTGGTTTTGAACTTGAAATTTATATTTAGCTCTTGGAGTGAACTTCATTCTTGCTTCTTGTCTTCTAACAGAGCAGCTGTAATTACTATTCTCAGTAATAATATCAGCTCAGCCCTTTATCAGTAGGATTCCAGAGCATGTCTTGCTGATAGAGAGTTCAAGCAGATAGGACTAAGGCCCTCGTGTGCTTTTATATATGTGGATACAATGTGAACTTGATGTGCCCTTTCTTCAAATAAACTGCGTAGATTCACTCTTCATCTCACTTGTATCTGAAATGTTGATTCATATTGAAAATGTGTTTTTTTACAGAAGACCCAAGGTGAGAAATGAACTCCCTGAGCATGTAGCCAGAGTCCTCCATAAATGTGGTCACTAAGAATATTTCTCCAATGCACTCCTTAAATATGGGTAATACAAAGAACTAGCCATTTCTGACCTCAGTTAACTCCACAAAGGGAATGTGTCCCCATCAACAGTATCTAGAACATAAAACAATTTCCCAAGAGGACCAACATACCCACATGCCACTACACTTACTTTTAATTCCATAATGAAGCCTGCTACTCTCCAGGGTCTGAATCCATGGCAAACTACCCACATTTCACACAGCCATATTCACCGTTATAGGGCTTATTAGGGAAGTTAGTATGTTTCTGCTATGGGAAATGCTTCAGCAAGAGCTCAAATTTTGATGGACATCAGAGATCCCATCTGAGGAAGAAGTCCTCTCCAGAGCCAGATTCTTTAAACCCTCGTTGGTATGTCAGTCCAGTCAGTATGTTAGACAAATACTGAACTTTTGAAATCACCTGCAGAATTACTTCTGTTCTATATTACTTATGTTCTGTGCATTTTCATAGATTGAGAAAGGAGAAACTACAGTTGTTTTTGAAATTGAAAGTTAGTTTCGGCTCTTGGGGTGAACTTCATGCTTGCTTAATGCCTTCTAATAGAACTACCATAATTACTGTTCAAATGAATAACATCAGTGCAGTTCTTTCTCACTAGGATTCCAGAGCATGTCTTTATGATACAGAGCTCAAGCCGATTAAAAATGACCAGGGAGCTGATGTGTGCTCTTTGACATGTGGGTAGAATGTGGATTTGAGGTGCCGTTTGGTTTAATAAACTCAGTAGATTCACTCATCTCTTTTGTGTTTCAAATATTCACCCACTCTTGATTGACACTGAAAATGTGTTTTTTCACAGAGGATGTGCCAAAAGAGAGTTGCATGCCCTGGTGAGCCTGTAGTTGGCCTAAACCCTAAATGTGGTCACTAGGAAAATGTCTCCAGTGCACTCATTAAATGTGGGTAGTGCAAAGTACAAGGCTAGCATGGGGACGAACGGCCAGTTCTGACCTCGATTACAGTGGATGAGTGTCCCCATCAAGAGTATCCATGACACAAAAGTAATTCCTGAGGTCTGATATGCCTGCCATCCTCCTGCACTTACTTCTAATTCCAACACCAGTCCTACTGTTCTCCAATGTTTCAAGTCCATTGCAACAGCTACACCCACTTCACAAAATCATACAGTTATGGGGTTTAATAGGTAAGTTAGTGGGTTCCAACTTACATTTGGCAATAGGATATAATTTCTTTGCCATATCAACTTGTAAAGTGTGCCTGTAGGCCCTTCAGCATTACAGCTTTAGGCCAGTGCTTAAAAGCTCTCTCAGTGCTGCCAATTACATATCTGCCTATCCAGACTGCCAGAGTCTTGGATGTAGGCCCCTGATATTGACTGAATGGGGCAGCAGTCTTAGGTTATCTGTTTCACATTGGGTCTATAGATTCAAGACAGGAAGGTCTTCGACCAGATAAAGTCACACAGTTAATGGGGAAATGGACTAAAGGATGTTAGAGATAATGAATATGTCACAGGATAGGACAAGATTCAGATCTGTTGTTCATAGGATTGTTATGAATCATACTTAATGGCTTCTAAAAACAACAAAACAGCCAGGAGTGGAGAACATACTTGACATATGAATCCTGTATTGAGAACCTCATAGGTCTGAGACAGAGTGGCCAAAGCACAGGTCCATTGCCAAGGAATGCCTGGCTCACACATATTAAAAAGGGATGAGATCTTTTCCCCAGAGTTGACAGAGAGGAGCCCCTTCTTATGCAGCTAGTGCCCTGATTGCAGACTTCTAGATTTCTAAACTGGGACAGTATAAATTTCTGTTCCTTAAAGCCATCCACGAGACTTTGCTCTAACTATGTTAAACATGTTCATCACCCCTGTGTTTCCTCTTGTACTTTTACAATCCCTCTTCTTGCCTTTCTCTGCCCTTCCTCTTTTCATTCTGGGCACCTACTGATCTGATTCCTGTCACCATAGATAAGTTTGCATTTTCTAGAATTTTATATAAAATGGAATCATACCATTAATCGCTTTGTTCTGCACATGATCCGTTCCTGTTGCTTTGTTAGCTATTTTATCACTTTCTTACTGGTTTTAAAGTTGGATTACAATGGACCTGGAAGTAATTTTATTTATGTACCTTGTGCCCAGGTTTCATTCAGCTTGGATGTGAGTTTCTAGTTCTCAGGAGATTTGAAACATTTTTTGGCCTTCATTTGTTGCAGGAGCTGCAGATGTTGATGTATTAAGAAACATAATTGGTATTGAGTAAGTGTGGCAGAATTTGATTGGATAAATAAAGTTAAGTTTTAGCCAATAAGAATATGTTAAAGTGTTAGTTATAAACTAATGGGAATATTGAGTTAATAGCCAATAGGAATAGTTAATAGAGTAAGAGCCAATAGGAATTAGTATAAAAGTTATCCAGGTAAAAGGTATATAAGGGGCTGAGAGGAGTAAGTAGGGGCGGCTGCCGCCATTACCAAAATAAAGAAGTATCAAGCTGCAGCGAATCCCAGTGTCGTGTTTTCCCTTTATCCCGCGGGCGGGGCGGGGCTGGAAAGCAACATCGACATCTGGTGGCCCATACGGGGACCCGGAGGACAACAAAGTCAAAGCTGCAGGTGAGTGACTAGTCAATTAAGTCCCGGAAAGAGAAGGACCAATTCACAAAAAGGGGAGGTATGGGTAATACCGGATGTAAAGGGAGAGTTGAAGAAGTTTTGTGCCGGCTGTTAAAAGCCCGAGGATTAAAACGGAAACAAAAAAACTTTGAATACCTTTTTTGAAACTGTAGAGGAAGTGGCTCCCTGGTTCCTCGATACAGGACATTTAACTTTGGGGTCTTGGGAGAAATTAGGCAAGGATTTACAAAGGGTGGAAAAAGAGAAAGCTCTGCCTCCTGGGGTGATTGGATTATGGGCGATAGTTCAGACTTGTCTTGATAGCCCCAGCGATTGCTTTAAGTCTCCTATTCAAGAGGCAGAGGAAGTTCTCAAGGAGCTTAAAGAAGTATGATCAGCCACCAAAAAGGGAAGTGAGACCAGTAGTTCAGAATCAGAGGAGGGGGAGGACCAAGAAGTGGTAGCAATTACAAAAGCCTTGAGTAAGATCGCTAAACCATCAGACACTCCTCCGCCTGTAACTCCGCCTGCTCCTCCACCACCAACTGCTCCCTCCCTTTCCGGGTTTAAGGAGGAAGCTGCCAGTCATCACTACCCAGAGGTATGGGCTCGAGCCCCTCCCATCATGGGTGCGTTTCCTGTTTTTGCAGATGCACAAGGGGCTAGAGTTCATGAGCCATTAGAGTGGAAAATAGTGCAGAGATTAGCAGAGGCAGTAAAGACTTACGGACACAATGCTGCATTTACCATGGCTCAAGTAGAGACACTTCACAGATATTGCATGACCCCTGGGGACTGGCAAAGTCTTGCAAGAACCTGTCTACCCCCTGGCCAATATCTAGATTGGAAATCCATTGTTATTGAATTTGCGGTAACACAAGCAGCCACTAATATTAGGCAAGGACAGCCCGCATGGGATTCTGATATGTTGCTAGGTCAAGGAAGATTTGCAAACCAACAGACTGGCTATCCGCAAGCCGTCTATGACCAAGTCAATAATATATGTACTCGAGCATGGAAGACTCTTCCGTGCCGACGGAAGGCTGGTGATAACTTGTCTAAAATTACCCAGGGACCTAGTGAGGCTTTTTCTGATTTCGTTGCCCATATTGTGGAAGCTGCTGGAAGAGTGTTTGGAGATCCTCACATGGCTATGCCGCTAATCAAACAACTGGTTTTTGAGCAATGTAATTCAGAATGCAGGAGAACAATAACTCCTTATAAAGGAAAAGGGTTAGAAGTTTGGCTAAAATTATGTAGGGACATCGGAGGCCCACTGTCAAATTCAGGCCTTGCAGCTGCAGTAGTAGCTGCAGTGAGAGAAACTGCCAAGGCTTCCCACCAATCAGGTCCTCCAAAGGGGTGTTTTAAGTGTGGACAAATAGGCCACTTGAAGAGAGACTGTCCTCAGAAAGATAGTAGGACACCTACACCCAACCCCTCCAAAAGACAACCAGGGATGTGCCCTAAGTGCCGTAAAGGGTCA
>NW_006400036.1:99122-105695 GCF_000299155.1 Elephantulus edwardii
GAGTAGTTACTCATCTAGAGGCCTCAGGGAGACTTCACTACCACTCTACTATTTATTCTCTCTTACTGGAGCTTAAGGAACTACTTCAACAAAGAGATGCACCTTTCTATATAACTCATGTAAGATCGCATTCCTTATTACCAAGTCCAATTTTTGAAAGCAATAATCAAGCAGATTTTGCCACAAAATCTCTTTTTATGTTTTCTGCTATAGAACAGGCGGTTGCATTTCATCAGTTGTATCATGTCAATTCCCAAACTTTAAAGAAAAGATTTGCCCTCACTAAAGATAAAGCACGAAAGATAGTTCTAGATTGTGCCACTTGTAGCCAATATATCCCCTCACAGCCTGTCAGAATCAATCCTAGAGGATTGAAGCCTTTGTCAATTTGGCAGATAGATGTTACACACCTCCCTGAAGGGGCAAGTTGAAATACTTTCATGTGTCAGTGGACACATGTTCGAGTATTGTTTTTGCTTCTTTACATACAGGAGAAAGTACAACACAAGTCATGTCACATTGTTTATTAGCTTAGAGTCAATAAAAAAACCCAACTACGTTAAAAACAGATAATGCCCCGAGATATACTTCCAAAAAATTTAAATCCTTTTGTACCCAGATGGGTGTGAGTATTAAACATAGTATACCTTATAATCCCCAAAGACAGAGTATTGTAAAAAGAATGCACCAAACTATAAAACGTTTTCTTGAAAAACAAAAAGGGGGAATAGGGAATAGTTTCCCTTTAAAGGATAGGATTTCCCTAGCTTTATTTACTATTAATTTTTTAAATTTAGATAATGATGGAAGAACAGCTGCTGAACGACATGCCTACCCAGTATCCCATAAAGCCATTAGAGCAAAATGGAAAGATATATGTTCAGGTATATGGAGAGGTCCAGATCCAGTATTAACATGGTCAAGAGAAGCGGTTTGTATCTTTCCACAGAACGAGGAAGTACCAATCTGGGTGCCGGAAAGACTAGTGCGATTCGTCCAAAGGGAAACTGAAGATGTGGACAGTCCTGACAATACTGGTAACACTAATATAGTGGAAGCAGATAAGTAGTACTCCTGATTCCCAGTGGGCTATAATCAGAAACTATCCTACATTAATAGCTGTTACTTGGGATGCCCCTTTTTATCATCATTACTAACTAGTAATATGTCTCTAGGTCTCCCCGCTGTGCCACCTCAATGGGATATAGCGAATGTCACTATAAATTTTAATCTTACCAAAGCTGTTTGTTTTTCTAGTGTATATATGAATTCACCAGAATGTGTTCAGCTGAAAAAATATTCCATATTAGATGTTGATTTGGATTATGATGGTGTTATGGGAGTACAAAATGTGTGGTACCCATTTGTTCCTACTCGGAACTCTGCTACAGATAAATATACTAGAATGCCCTGTTTGTCTACTAAAGTAGCTCCTTATCCCCCGGCATGGGCCCATTGTAGGTCTACATACTACTGTTATAAAATTAATAACCATGTATGCCTTTCCGGACCTAAACCTAATGATGCATTGCCATCCCATGAATGGACTCAGGTTCTATACTCCTCTGACTTCTATTTAAATACTGAGTTACCAGGGAGTGCACCTAGTTTATGTGGAAGCAAAGCTTGTCTCAATATCACACCATTAATTCTTAGTACTGGAAATTTGATTTATGGTAAAAAAATGGAAGCTATCGTGGCTGGTGCCCCCCCTGCACCTAGCATTAACGGAGGTGGAGATCCTCCAAGTAAGAGAATTCTATACTCAGATGAGGTCAGTTTTCATACCACGGTAAACTTTACCTTGAAGAATCCCTTTTGTTTGCAGCCACCTTTCTTTTTTGTTTCTACTAATCAAACTATTATGAATTTATCTTTTTTAAACTGTAGTGAAGTATCATGCAAATTATCATCTTGCATTTTGAATTTTACCTTAATGGTTATAGTTCGCATCCCTGCCGCTATCACCTTTCCGGTCAGTCAAGTTGCCGATTCCCCAGTAATACTCCATACTCGACATAAGCGGGACTTCGGTGTTACCGCTGCAGTGGTGACTGCTATTGCTACATCTGTTGCAGCGGCAGCAGCGGCAGGAATTGCAATGGCATCTCAAACTTCTACTGCCGCCATAGTCGGTAAGTTGGCAGGTGAAGTTGCTGATGCCCTTTCTTTACAGAATGAACTTAATAATCGTGTCAGAGTGGGAATGTTGAATCTAAATATGCAGACTGCTTTATTACAGGAACAGGTGGATCTTTTGTGGATGCTACAATCAATACCTTGCAGCCCAACTTATCCTAATATTTGTGTCACTAACAGTCATGTAAAGAGTATGTCTTCCAGCCTACGAGAACTAAATCGGTATATAAACAGAGGATAGGATATAGAATTCCAGCAATTTATGCAAAACCTGACCTTCCAGATATTACAAGTCAACGAAACCAGAGTGTCACCTATCACCGGAGATGAACTGTTGAAATCATTAATGACTATGTTTCAAACATGGAGTGGAGTAGGAGCTTTAGCCATACTCTTTGTTCTTGCTTTTTGTCTGGGTATATGCTGTTTATGTAAAATAAGGAGACAGGAAGCCAGACGTGCTTTTATAGTACGTCAACTTTGTGCAGATAAAGAAGATTCAGTTAAGGAAATATGGCTTAGTATGTTAAAATGAAGATAATTGTAAGGATAAAGATAAGTCTGTATTGGATGATAATTATAATTTTGAGTTGAGTAAATTTTATGTTTGTATATATTTAAGATGTTTGTTAAGATTGAGGAATTTTATTCTGCCCATTGTTGAGACTTCAGTTGGATGGTTCTCTTATAAATGTCCTCTGCAGTATGGCTCAGTAGGCTTGACAAGCAGTAAACCCCTCAAGCTGATAGACCCAGACAGCCACCGTATTCAGAAAATAATAAACAATATTAGTCTGCGCCAGAGACGAATGTAGCCTGGCTATACCGTTCCCCCGGACGATGGACTGCACATCTGAGGGAATAAGTGAACGGATAGGCAAGTCCGGGCGCATTTAACAGGCAATGGCCATGGCCCCCCATGATGCTCCCTTGACGGTCCTTGCAGCTCCCCAAAGTGTGGAGCGCGAACATCTAGCGTTCTGCAAAATGGAGGCTTGATGTACGAAGGCTCGGACCAGGTCAAGAGTATAATGGAGAGAGCCTAAAAGAAGAACAGAAGACGCTGTCGCTCCTGGGCTTTAAAACAAAAGAGGGGGAACTGCAGGAGCTGCAGATGTTGATGTATTAAGAAACATAATTGGTATTGAGTAAATGTAGCAAAATTTGATTGGATAAATAAAGTTAAGTTTTAGCCAATAAGAATATGTTAAGTGTTAGTTATAAACTAATGGGAATATTGAGTTACTAGCCAATAAGAATAGTTAATAGAGTAAGAGCCAATAGGAATTAGTATAAAAGTTATCCAGGTAAAAGGTATATAAGGGGCTGAGAGGAGTAAGTAGGGGCGGCTGCCGCCATTACCAAAATAAAGAAGTATCAAGCTGCAGCGAATCCCAGTGTCGTGTTTTCCCTTTATCCCGCGGGCGGGGCTGGAAAGCAACAATTTGTTAACAACATGTATTTTCCCTGGGTCCCTCCTGATTCATACAATTACTATGAAATATAATTAACTCAAAAGCTAAAAATAATAATAACTTGATGAATACTTTGAATTAAAATACAGTGCTTATAAAGCAAACACTACAGCATGGTTGATCTGTAACCTGTTATTTTTCCCCTGTTCTTGATGAGAATTAGGTGAGACCCAAGCCTCAGAGAACCTTAACATCTAGCTGAAGGTTGTAGAACCAGAAGGTAGTAGGGCTTCCTCTTTTGAGTCTCTGGTTCTGCCCAGCTCACAACTCAAAACTCATTTCTTGTCTAGTCATAACTAACTCAGCTGGCTCTGCAGCAGGTTTTTGGGAATTGTAATTCTCATGGGAGGAAACTCCCCATCTTTCTACTGTGGAGCCTCTGTTGGATTTGAACCACCAGAGAGGCACAACCTCTGGATTGGCAGCGCAGTACCCTACAGAGTAGGCCCCCAGAATTCCCTCTACTTCCGTATGTTGTTGTTATGAACCATCTTTATTGGAACCGACTCCTAGCTGGCTCTCCATTGGGTTTTCAGAGTCAGTAAATCCCATGGGATGAGATTATCCATCTTTGTCCTACAAAGCAGATAGTATATTTGAACTACTTTCCTTTGGGTTGGCAGTGCAATCAATTCCTTTCCTCTAAGCCACCAGAAAACTTACCTTTAGATAATATATTATGGCTACCCTATTCATGTCAACTCATCCTTTGAAAGAGTATTACACCCTAAACTCAGAATTCTTGGGAGATGACAGGGCTATGTGGCTCTTTCTGTGAATACACCAGTCTTGTCCCTGAATGAGGTGTAGCACAGTTAGGTTCATTGTTGAGTATTTTGGGGGATTTTTGCAAATTTGCACAAATTTTCTTTTGTTTCCCCCCTTTTCTATGTGAAATTTTTAGATTTCACATAAATAATGGGAATGTCAGGCACTTACACTGAGTGATTTAGAGAGTAAAAAAAAAAAAAAAAAAAGAATGCATAGAGGTTTGGGGGAAAAAAACCTACATAACTTCTTGAATGTTTTCCTTTCAATAGGAAGAGTTTACCCATAGAGGCATACAACTTATAAACGTACATGTAGAAGTTAAAAGCGAAATGTTTTCTACTCTGGACAAGAAGTATTACACTAGGAACTGTAGTTTTGCTCTTGGCTTTATCCTTCATTAATTTCTCTCCCAGAGTTCCTTAGATCTTCTTATGTTTAGGCTGCTTTGGCACATTAATTCCTTGGCAGGGTCAAGTACCTTTCTTTTGAGCCATGTTTAAGGTCATGACATTGTATTTTTTTGAGGAGCAGTGGAGGCACCTGGATTCTACTCAGAAGGAGCACTACTGGGACCACATGGTGGAGCCCTATGGGAAAATGGTCTAAGGTGGTGAGGGCATGGCTTACCCAGTGGAAGGGCTGGGAATTAGAGGATTTTCTTGTGGTGATAGAAACCTTAATAATTGGCTTTGAAGACCAACAGGGTCGAACTCCCTCAGCATTTCTTAAGCTAAAGGAATTGAAAAACAAATTGAAGCCACGAGTGGTAATACTTAAGGATGTTTTGGGCAGAATGTTAAATGATCCAAGAAGCATTAGAAGAAGATGGAAGGAGTATATAGAATCAATATACCAAAAGGAATTGGTTGAAACACAAGAGTTTAATGAAACAACATATGAACAAGAGCTTGTGGTGATGAATGAGTTCAAGCTGCTCTGAAAGAACTGGGAAAAAACAAGGCTCTAGAAGTTGATGGCATACATATTTCAACAAACAGACACTTCACTGGATGTGCTAAGTTGTGCCAAGAAATCTGGAAGACAACAATCTGGCCAACTGACTGGAAGAGATCTATATTTGTTCCCATTCCAAACAAAGAAAGGTGACCCAACAGAATACGGAAATTATCGAACATCATTACTATCACATGCAAGCAAGATTCTGCTGAAAATTATCCCAAAATGAGTAGACCAAAACGTCAACAGAGAACTGCCAGAAGTTCAGGCTGGGTTTAGAAGAGGCCGTGGTACTAGGGATATTTAGTTAATGTTAGATGGATCTTGGCTGAAAGCAGGGAGTACCAGAGGAATGTCTGTTTCATTGACTATGCAAAGGCATTTTACTGTGCAGATCACAACAAACTGTGGCTGACTCTGAGAAGAATGGGAATCCCAGAACATTTAATTGTGCTTAAGCAAAACCTATACATGAACCAAGAGGCAGTCATAAGAACAGAGGAAGGAGATACTACATGGTTCAAAATCGGGAAAGGTGTACACCAGGGATGTATTCCGTTTCCATACCTTTTCAATCTGTATGCAGAACAGATCATCCAGATGCTAGGCTGTACGAGGAGGAATGTAGCATTAAAATTGGAGGAAGATTGCATTATGCAGATGACTGATTGCTGAAACTGAGGAGGACCTGAAGCACTTGCTACAGAAGGTCAAGGACTGCAGGCTTCAATATGGACTGAAGCTCAACATCAAGAAAACAAAAAATTTCACCAATGAGCCAATTGGCAGCATCATTATGGATGGTGAAGAGATTGAGATTGTTAACAGTTTTAGTTTGCTTGTCTCTACAATCAGCACTCTTGGTACTAGCAGCAAGGAAATCAAGAGATGAATTGCATTGAGAAAGTCACCTGTCACGGACTTCTCCAGAGCACTGAAGAGCAAAGATGTCAGGCTGCAGACTAAAGTGCACCTGATCCAGGCCATAGTCTTCACAATTATGTGCTATGTGCCAGAGAGCTGGACAATGACTAGGGATGATAGAATTGATGCCCTTGAGCTGTGGTGATGGAGAAGAGTGTTGAATATACCATGGACAGACAGCTAGGAGAACAAAGAGGTTCATCCTGGAGAGGGTGAAACCAGGCTGCTCCTTGGAGGCAAGGATTCTGAAGCTTTGTCTGACATACTTTGGGCATGTTGCAAGGAGGGACCAGTCCTTGGAGAGGGA
>NW_006400036.1:105795-106440 GCF_000299155.1 Elephantulus edwardii
TCCAAAAAACGGGACACGGGGCCCCCGACCTCAGGGCCCTCAAATATATGGGGCCTTTCAAGAACCCATGATGCAGCAGTGGCCCAGCATGACTCTACCACAAGAGCCAAGGACGCTAAAATCCTTGCAAAAAGGGCGTCCAGCACTCCTATCCGAAGAGCTACAAGAGGAAGTGGCGGACTGGACATCCGTGCCACCACCCGACTCGTATTAACCCCAGAGATGGGAACACAAGCCATTGATTCTGATTTTAATGAGGAGATTCCCCCGGGATGTATTGGACTTATTACTGGGTGAGGCTCAACCACACAAAAGGGGCTATATGTTCATCCAGGTGTAGTGGACCCCGATTATATAGGCCCTGTGAAATTACTAGTCTCCTCCCCAAGAGGAATATCAGCTATCTCCCCTGGGGATCGCATAGCACAATTATTAGTACTCACTAGCCACCATCTACAGTACCCCCCACAGGGGACAGAAGGGAAGGAGATCTTAGGTCCACAGGCCAAACATCCACGTGGCTATCTTTAGATATGGGATCTCGACTGGTTGTAACTTTGAAAATAAATGGCAAGAATATATCAGGATTACTGGACTCTGGGGCAGACAAAAGTATCATAGCTACAAAAGATTGGCCACGAAAAT
>NW_006400036.1:106540-116609 GCF_000299155.1 Elephantulus edwardii
ACCAGGCTGCTCCTTGGAGGCAAGGATTCTGAAGCTTTGTCTGACATACTTTGGGCATGTTGCAAGGAGGGACCAGTCCTTGGAGAGGGACATCATGTTTGAGTGGGTAGAGGGACAGCACAAGAGAGGAAAACCCTTGATGAGATGGATCGATTCATTGACTCGGGTAATGGGGGTAGGTGTGTCAGAGACAATAAGGTTGGCACAGGGTAGAGCAGGGTTTAGGTCTGTTGTGCATAGGGTCGCTATGAGTTGCAAGTGACTCAATGGCAAATAACAACAACAACCCCTTATGTTAGCCCTTAGTTGGGGACATGATCTCCACCTACCTCAACTGGTGACATAAAGTCACATAAGTCTCACAGCTGTGAGACCAATAAAAGAGACTTCTTTCCACACTGGGAAAAAAGTGGAAAGATATTACAATGAAGAGGAGTGAGAAGATTGTGGCAAGATGTATCCAGACAAACTCTGAGATGGAGCCACAGTTAAAGGTTTTGTTTCTGGATGACAAAAAGAAATCTGACCTGTAACTGGTCTAAGATAAAGTTTGCTGGATGACTGAGGAAACCAGAAGTGTATATGTGATGCTGAACTGAACATGGAATTCCACTTGTTAATTGAGAAGGTGTCTTGAATTAACTGAGGAATTGTGTCTTCCTATTAATCTGATTTGGGACTGCTGGATTCAACTGATCTTTTTCTGGTATTCCTTGCCTCCTCCATTCCACATTATTTCCCTAATAAACCTCACCACTGTGAGTAAAGTCTGTGAGTCAATAAGCAGCAAGCATTGCATCTACTGATTCACAGAAACAGGTACAGGAGCACGTGGGGTGGTATGTCTGACCATTTAGCTATGTGTTTGCTACTATTATTGGCAGAGACAGTTCCCATTAGTGAAGTGGTTAGAAGTCATACTCAGTCGCCACCATATTGCATCCACTCCTCTTTCAATACTTTTATAGACACAAGTTCAGCCTGAACTTCTCAGGGTGGGAAATCAATAGCAACACAGTTGGAAACTAAAGTGAGTTTATGTATGTATGTATGGTTTTCCTTCCTTTATCCTCCTTATTAATTCCTAGTTTTGTGGTCTGAGAAGATGCTTTGTATTATTACTATGGGATCTATTCTGGAGAATGTTCAGTGCACACTGGAGAAGATATAATGCACTTTTGGGGCATACATTAGCCTGTATATATCTATGAGATCAAGTTGGTTTGTTGTGTGGCTTAATTCTTCAGCATCTTCGTTGAATTTCTTTTCTTGAGAGTGGTGTATTGAAGTATCACTACTACTATAGTGGTGTTGTCTACTTTTTTTTTTCAGTTTTGTTAATGTTTGCTTTGTATGCTTTGCAGCTCTACCATTTGGTGCATAAATATTATGTCTTCTTGTTCTGTTGACCCATTAAGCATTATGTAGTGACCTTCCTTGTTCTTTGTGATGGTTTTTGTATTGAAATTTATTTTATCAAAGATTACTAATGCTATTCTTGCTTTTTTCTAGTTGCCATTTGCTTGGTATATTTTTTTTCCATCCTTAGTCTTTATCTTCACTTTTCAGGTGTGTCTTTTGTAGACAGCATATTGATGGGTTTTGGTTTCTTTTATCCAATCTGCTACTCTTTTTCTCTTCACAGGTATGTTTAAGCCATTCACATTCAGTGTAAATTACTGAGAAGCTAGGTTCTATTGCTATCATCTTGTTGAGTTCTTTTTGGTGTACTTGCTGGTTACTTTGGTCCAACCTGCTTTCTGTGGTACCTTTTTAAGGAGGAGATCTCTGTGTTTCCTGTAATGCTGGTCTTGTTTTTACAACCTCCATTGGGTTATGCTTTTCTGAGAATATCTTGATCTCTCCTTCATATTTGATGGACAGTTTTGCTGAGTATAGTACTCTTAGTTGATAGTTGTGTTCTTTGAGTGTTTGATGTCATTTCACTGACCATTCTCACATTGTTCCTGCTGAAAAATCAGCACTTAATCACTTAGTCTTATTTGCTCTCCCTTATGGGTTAATCTTTGTTTCTCCCTAGTTGCTTTCAGAATCCTCACCTTATCTTTGGTTCTCATAAATTTGACTATGTTTTTTTCTTTTGGGGTCAATCCCATATGGCGTTCACTCAGCTTCTTGAAAATATATTCTCTCGGTTTTCATCAAGTAATTCTACCACAACCTTCTCGGTACCTTTACCTGATTCTTCCTGTTCTGGGATTCTGATTATGCACATGTTTTTCCTCTTGGTGGTGTCCCACATTCTTCTTAGGCTTTCTTCTTTTTCCTTCCTTTTTGATTCTGCTTTTTGTTCTAGTAGATCAGTGGTGACAATTGTGTTTCATTGGTTTTGTGTTCTCTTCAACTCTGTTTATTTGTCCCTTCAGCATGTTGACACCATCTGAAACATTGCCTCATTGGGAAGCAATACGGCCTGTGAGTCAACAGTCTCCTCTGTCAGGCAACTGCTGCACTTAGGCTGGGGGTGGAGGGGTGTCCAAGGTGCCCAGGGCAACAGGCAGCTCAAGCTCTGGGAGGGAAGAGGAAATGGGATCACCTGTGATATTGCTGTCTCTGGCACAGTTATGAGGGACATCAGCGGGTCATCCTCCAGATGATGGGGTGTCTAGGTGGCAGGTCCAGGTCTTCTAGGCAGCAGGGGGAGGAGCATCCTACTGGCCAGGCTAGGCCTCCAGGTGGCAGGTTCGGGGTCTAGGAAGGCTCCAGAACTGCCTGGTTCTTAAGGTGGAGATTCTAAATAATGCAAACTTTTTTGTAAGCATCCACTTTTATGATAATTCAGTCTTGTGAGAAACTGCACTGTAATCCCGAAAGTACATAGTTTGCAGCCATCAGCTGCTCTGTGGGATGGGAAATCTCCTCCCATGCAACTGAACTGCCTCTGAAAACCCGCTGGAGGGTCAGCTATGTGTCAATTATGACACAATGGTACACTACAACAAAAAAGCAAATGTGTGTGTGCATAACCACCATTTTAATATTTTCTCAATACAGATATGGTATGTCACATTTGACTCTACTTATGTGGGACATATAAGTTCCAAAACAGAATTTCCAGGGTCATAAAGGCCTATATGCACTTGATATAAAATGTGAGATTGCATCCACATGCCTTAATAGGAAAAGCTACTTTGTCATCTGTAGCCATGAAATCTGGCCAATCTTTGTTCTAGTAAAGATGTTTCCAAATTCTGTGCTACATAATATATGTATACATTTTTTCCCTGTTACATCTCTCAATTCTATTCACTGTCTGAGGTAAAGTAATTGATCACCATTTTTGCTGCTAGTATTATAACACCCACACTGGTTCTGTATCCCACCAAAAACCATCAGATGACTTTTCTTACCCTGCCTTCAGATTCCAGCTCAGAGCTTGAATTTCATTCCTGATTACACTATAGAGAAATGTAGGCCATCCGTTATCTCAACTCCACAACAGTGAGCTCACAGGAAGCATAAATGAAGGCCATCCTAGTGGCCTCTGAAATTAATTTTCTTTAAAAAAATTTTTTATTGCTATTTTAATGAATGTTTACAGAAAACTTTCCATAATTTATTGTTGCATTTTCCTCCCTAACACCCACCCAGTTTGCTTTTCTCTTTAAAAAGATTCTTTAAAAAAAAAAAGATTCTTTCATTGTCGCATAATTTCCTCCCTTTCCTTGCCCTCCCCCCAGTCAACTTTGCTGTGTACCTCTTATTCTATACTATTGTTATGCAAATACTTTGGACATGGAGCTTGGAGGGAAAGTAAGAAAAGAGGGGCTAAATAGTAGACACTGATTTTTATGACACCAATTTATAAATGGATTTTTCTAAAGCAATAGCTTTTAAAAATATATTTAACTTAATGCTTATATCAGCATCAATAAATGGAAATGATTATTACTAGCTGTTCTAAACAATTGTGAGAGAGAATGCACAGATGGAACAAAGTTTGCAAGTGGCTGTTAACAGTGTGGATTTTGGTATAGGGAAATTCAGAATGATCAACTGCAAAATTCCTTATCCTTTTCAAGTCTAAAAAGCCACCTTGTGAGGCCTTGAGATTTCTAAGGGGAAAGGAGTATTAATCACAGGGTTGCACAATTTGATGGGTGAAGGGAAGGATGGATAAAGGAAATGAGAAAGACTGGGTGTGAAAAACAAAGTATATGAACTTTCTAAGTAAACCAGTATAAAATAAAATATTCTTTTAAGCACATCCCTCCAAAAAGAAATTACAACTGCTCTGTTAGAAGAAGACATGAAGCTCATTCCAAATGCCCAAATCTAACTTCCAAGTTCAAAAACAACTGAAGGTAGGTTCTCAGTTTTCAATTCATGAAAATAGACATAGACAGCAGATATTTAATTCAGGTGATTCCAAAGTTCAGTATTTGTCACCAAACAAAAAAGGGCTAAGAGAGTCTGGCTCTGGAGAGAACATCTTTCCCAAATGTGATCTCTGAGATCTATCAAAACTTTAACTCCTGCTGACACTTTTCCCACAGCAGGAACATTTACAAGATTTCTCTATTGTGTAGACCCTCTGATGTCTAATAAAGTTAGACATATGATGAATTAAATTCTTTTCACAGAGGGGACATTTATGATTTCTATCCTGTGTGGAATCAGTGGACTCTAAAAAGAGCTTGTACTGTCAATGAAACTTTTCTCACAGAGGACATTTATAGAGTTACTCCCCTGTGTGGACCTGGTGGTGTCTGTTTAAGCTGCACCTCTTAATGAAACTCTTTTCACAGAGAGGACATTTATAGGGTTTCTCTCCTGTGTGGACCCACTGGTGTCTATTAAAGTCAGACCACTGCATGAAATTATTTCCACAGAGAGGACATTTATAAGGTTTCTCTCCTGTGTGGAAATGCTGGTGCTTTTTAAAGGAAGACATCTGAATGAAACTCTTTTCACAGAGAGAACATTCATAGGGTTTCTCACCTGTGTGCAGCCGCTGGTGTGTATTTAAAGTGGACCGCCGAATGAAACTTTTTTCACAGAGTGAACATTTATAGGGTTTCTCTCCTGTGTGTATCTGTTGGTGTCTACTAAAGTCGGACCTACGAATGAAATTCTTCTCACAGAGAGGACATTTAAAGGGTTTCTCTCCTTTGTGGACCCACTGGTGTATATTTAAGGTGGTCCTGTAAGCGAAACTCTTTTCACAGTGAGGACATTTATAGGGTTTCTCTCCTGTGTGGACTCACTGGTGTCTATTAAAGTGGGATTTGTGGAGGAAACTCTTTTCACAAAGAGGACACTTATAGAGTTTCTCTCCTGTGTGGATTTTCTCATGGTGGCGTAATCCGGAAAAGTCCCTGAAACCTTTCCCACAGTGATCACACTTGCAAGGCTTCTCTCCTGTATGGATTCTCTGATGCTTCATAAAGTCTGAACTCTGAAGAAGGGGGGCACTGAAAATATGTCTTTCCAGTGTGAGTTCTCTGATGACACACAAGCTCAGAATTTCTATAGAAGGTTTTCCCACACTCTCTGCAGCTCAGGAGCTTCTGGGGTGTCCGAGGTCTCAGCTGGTCCTTCTGTGGGGCCTCTTGCTTTTCTCTGAGTAACAACCTAGATAAGTCTCTCAGGTGAGAATCAGGCAAATGCTGGTCTAGCTGTTTCCCAGAAACCCATTCCTGAGGAGAGAGCAGCTCCTGTCTCTTCTTACCTTGGAGGTGTCCCTCTATCTTAGGGAGAAAATCTCCTTCTCTAAAGCATCTTTGTTCATTCTCACCAAAGAAGCCACTTGAAGATACCTGAGGATGGGCCTCTCCTGAGATGTGACAAGGGACATCTGGAGGCTGTTGGTCCCAACAGGTTTCCAAGTTTAGATTCTCTTTGCTGTTCTCCTGCTTCTCTCCTAAAAGAAGAAGATTTGAAACACTGCAGTCAATTTTATACCCTGATTTCTCCTTCATATGGCAAGTAAAGAGCATTAATTCTTTTTACCAAGAAGGTATCAATGAGGAAAAGGATAAAAACCAACATGCATACAGAAAGCCAGGCCCTAAATTTACTGCTCCGCATTCCAGATTAAGTTTTCCACTTTTGAGCTAGGAGAATTTCTGAAAAACGAACCAGGGTGCATATAAACTTTATTGGCTCCCCTAGAAAGAAAACACATAAAGTTGTACTGCAAATACAGTTCTTTATTATACCTGAAATAAAAGAAAGTAAATATGCCATTCTTAAGTTTTATGGACATTCTTCCAATTACAAATAATCCAACAATTCATCAAATGTCATAAATCTGTCTTTTTATCATTAGAAAGTTTTACTGTTTTGAAGCCATAGTACCAAACTGATTATGTTCAGGTGTGGTTTAATCTAACATCTATCTCTATTATTAACTCCTAGAAAAGATTAAAATATATTTCTTATTCTGACATTTGTTTTGGTTAGTATTACTATATATGACACACACTTTAGATTTCTGGGTTGGCAGTAGAACTCATTGTCATACGTTTGTCCACTCTTTTACTACCGGAGATCTAAAGTAGCTGATTATCTTTTCATATACATATTAGTGTCTTTCAAGGCTGACAATGCTTAAGAGCTAGGCCTAAACTTGCTAACTGAACATTTCTTTTAAATGTCAAAGGCATTTTCTCTTGCCTTAAAAGAAGGTTTATAAATAATGTTTTGCAAGGGTTGAAAAATGGCCCATCTTGGAATTGTACTGCACATAATTGTTTAGAAATTCTCAAACTGTTGAGAAATAATGTCCTGTTTTTACTGGTATATATAGTGGTATAAAAAGCCATTTTTCATCTTCAGTTTTTCTCTGCATTTCTGATTAATATCTTAAACAAGGTTCCTTCCAAAGAAAAGACTGTATCCCCATCTATGCACGGTAAGGCTCTGGAGACCAGTTACCAACTGATCGATGCTTTTCTCCTATGCACAACACTCTAGTGAGTCAGAGTAAACTGTGCTCCACAGGGTTTTCAGTGGTTGAGTTCTTCCAAGGAGATAATTAGGCAGTTTTTGGAGGCTTTGTTTCTTGGACTCATGTTTGACCTTTCAGTTGCAGCTGAGTGTTCTAATGGTTCTCATTATTCAAGGCTTGAAGCTCCACATACCTACTGTCAGCCAATTTCTGGAACAACTGTGCTATCTTGTGGAATAACTGTTGACCATATAGGTATCAAGTGATTTTAATTTTAGTGTTTGTAATTTGGTTAGGTGAAAACTTGCTTTTCATTGTTTTAACTTTTACTTCCTTAGGTATTCAAATATGAAACTACTGTTTACTTTTCATGCTTCATGACTCCTCTCCATTTTTCATTGAAAAAGTAATATTTTAGGGAGCTCTGGTGGCCTAGTGGTAAGAAGCTGCACTGCAATCCCGGAGGTACATGGTTCGAGTCCACCAGATGCTCTGCTGGAGAAGGAGGGGCAACCTCTTCCTGTACCAGTTAGATCTGATTTGACAGTACACACACAAAATAAAAAAATTTTAGGAAAAAGTAGTGTTTTTAATCAATTTTAATTCTTTCCAAATGAGATTCAAATAGGTAATAATCTGTAAGATTCATGGAAACTTTTCTACCAATTTGTGTAACTTTGTAGTAGTTTTACATACAGAGAGGTCTTGATTTTTTTAATAAAAATATTAATCTTTTTTATATTGTTTCTGTTGACTTGTATTTAATATTTATATTTTACATTTAAATTCCTCTCCTCATTCAATCATCAATTATACTTTAAAAATTTTTTTTTTTTAAATTTTATTATTTTGTGTGTGTGTGTGTACCATCAAACCAGATCTGACTGGTACATGAGGAGACTGTCCCTTTTTCTCCAGCAGAGCATCTGGTGGATTCGAACTGTGTGCCTCTGGAACTGCAGTGCAGCTTCTTGCCACTAGGCCACCAGAGCTTCCTTAAATATATACTTTTATTTTCCTATTTTATATTTTTTTAGGGTTGTATCTTAGTAGTGCCGTTGGTTGCCATCCAGTTTATTCTTCCTCATATCAACCCCAAGTGATAGAGCAAAGCTGTGCAAAAGCATTTGCTTCGCTGCAATATTTATGTTGTTGTTGTTGTTAGGTGCCGTCGAGTTGTAGATGACTCATAGCGACCCTATGAACCAAAGGCCCGAGCACTGTTCACAGGGTTTCCGGAGGCAAGCCATTTTGGACGTGGATGCTGCTTCTGCTTCCAAGCTTGTTTTAATCTGGGAGCTCCACCAAACATTGTCCACCATGGGTGACCACTATCATATTTGACACATGAGTGTCACAGTGCTTAGCATCACAGTAGCCACGAGTTACTTCTGTACAGCAATGCACAGACCTGTGTTAGTATTTTACCTGTTTAACACAACTGCTGTGTATCGCCTCTCCACAAAAATGATTCCACACAAAACACTGGTAAATGGAGAAGAGTTTATCTCTGGTTTCTCTCTCTTCCATCACTTTGTCGTCCTCAGAGTCGCTCCAGGACACGTAGTTGTCCTGGTTCCGATTACTGTACTACTCCAAGCTCTCAAACTGCTGCCGCTTGTACAACTTGTACTTCCGGAGAATCTCCAGCAGCCCGATGACTTTGGGCATCACAAACTTGAGGTCAAGTGAGGCAGGGGAGAAGTGCTCTTCACTGAGGGCAATATTTATAGTAGTTGATTATTAGATCTTTCTCCCTCAGAGGTGCTGAAGAAGTTTAATACACCAGCCTTGTGGTTATGCCATCATGATTCCTTATTTTGGTATAAAACTTAACTCCCTGCCACTGAGTCAGGCCCAACTCACGACTTACATACTGGCAGATGTTCAGACTACAATTCACAGAGGAGGAAAGTGCACATTTTTTCTTCCTCAGAGCAACTGGAGTATTCTCCTAACCACTTTAGCAGAAGACTCTCTACCCAGCAGGCCACCAGAGCTCCCTTATTGGAGTATAAGACATAATAAAATCCAAGACAACTTCTTGCCCCACACTTTTCCCATGTTACTCATTCAACAATGACTTATGTCGACTTATTTATTATTTCCCTTTTCATATAAGAACACATTACATTCCTACTACAGGTTACTTTGTCTTCCTAGGCTCCCTTTTCAAATCCACTGATCCATGCACCTATTCTCACATCAGCATCACAATGATCTTTCTATTCTAATTATCTGACTTTTATAATACAACTGACAACCATTTGCTCTTCAATCAATTCTGACTTAAGTTAGCCCTTAGTGTGTTAGAGCAGAAATATGCTCCATAACATTTTAAATGGTCAATTTTTCAGAAGTACTTTTATACTAAGGGCACCTTGAGTAAACTCAAATTTCCCCTTTTTGGTTATCATCTGTACCAGCTAGTGGTAACGTTTTACTACAATCAATTCTTCATATTTTCACATCTACCATACAGGCCTTTTGTAATTTTAAAACATTTTCTACTATTATTGCCTTCTGAATTCTTGTACATACACTTAAGGTTTACACTTAAAATCCTAAGAAATAAAGAGAAAAAACCCTAAGTGCATTCTGACTGGCAGTCTAAGTCTCGAGTTGTGGAAGCTCACTCATTTGCTGGCCTGCTCTGTGTGCTCCTCTTTCAAATAACACATGTACTCTCACCTCTGACTTCTGTGCTTGGTCCAGTCTAGACCTGTAATCCTTTTTATCCAGAGTAACCTGTATGGGCAACCTAATTAATCTCCCTAAACGAAATTTTTCTTCCTATATTTTTTCCTCTTTGCTGTTATCCGAGGTGACCTTGCCCAGTGCCGCTTCCTGTCCTCCTCTCTGGCAGGCTTTTCCTGGGTTTTACCTGAGATAACAGCAAAGAGGCGTCTTTCAGGTAAAACCCAGGAAAAGCCTGCCAGAGAGGGAGGACAGGAAGCGGCACTAGGCAAGGTCACCTCTGATAACAGCAAAGAGGCGTCTTTCAGGTAAAACCCAGGAAAAACCAAAGGAAAACATAATGTACACAGGACACGTCAACTTCCCTTGGAGACAGTACAACTAAACTTAAGAGACACTGGTCAAAAGGAAAAAAAAGTGTCAGCAGTTGACGTGTTTGGAATCACAGAAGCCAAGAAA
>NW_006400036.1:119429-147030 GCF_000299155.1 Elephantulus edwardii
CAAGGATTCTGGGGCTTCGTCTGACATACTTTGGACATGTTGCCAGGAGGGACGGGTCCTTGGAGAGGGACATCATGCTCGGGAGGGTGGAGGGACAGCGCAGGAGGGGAAGACCCTCTATGAGATGGATTGATTCGGTGACTGGGGTAATCGGGATAGGTGTGTCGGAGGCAGTGCGGTTGGCGCAGGACAGAGCAGGGTTTAGGGCTATTGTGCATAGGGTCGCTATGAGTCGAAAACAACTCGACGGCACATAACAACAACAACAACATATTTTTTCCACTGCTTTCCTTGCCTATGCAGACAGGTTGGGATGCTCAACTCTCCACAGCCTGAATTATGGGATGATCTAAAGGAGCCACATCAGGAGACGGCATGGGGGAAGGGGAGGACGAGAGAGTGGATGGAATCCATTCAGCTATAAAGTATTTTCAAATATGTTTGACTACTAACAGTAAGGCATATGGTGACCAGTGTTCACTGCAGCACTCTTTAAAAAACACAATGTCCACCAACATATAAATTGGCAAAATATGTACTTACATATATTGCTCAGACATAAAGAAAACGAAAGTCCAGATATAACATGGTTCAGCCCTGCAATCACTGCTGTGAGCGAAATAAGTCAATCACCAAATAACAAATATTACATCTTAACTGACTGCTGTCAAGATGGAAATGACTCATAGCGGAGCCTCCAGCAAGATTCCAAGGCTGTAAATCACACAAGTAGATATGGACTATGTGTCTCTTGATGCATCACTGGAGGACTCAAACCATCACAACTCCCTAAAAACCTTAACACCAAAGCTGAAATATTATACAATCTCACTGATACGAGCAATCTGTTGTTGTTATTAGTTGCCTTCAAGTCGTCTATAACTCATACCAACACTATCAATTTCAGGTGTGTCCCATTCCACCTTCAGCATCTCTGATACACCTGAGCCTACTTCTGCAGTCATAATGTCAATCTAGCTTGTTGGCAGCCTTCTTCTCTTTTGCTAAACTGACACCTTTCCAACATAATCTCTCTTTCTAAGGACCAGCCTCTCCTAACAACATGTCTAAAGTAAAAGAGACAAAGCTTCACTATCCTTGCTTCCAAACAGCATTATGGTTGCCCCTTTACCCAGACTTACCTGTTTGCTTCTTTGCCAGTCTATGGACTACTCAGCAGTAAGGAGGTGTACTGCCAAACCAAAGGAATGTGGACTGATGAACTACTATTGCTGTTTTATACTATCGAGTTGGAATCGACCCTTTGCTGACCCTCCACTGGGTTTGAAATGGTTGATTTTCCTGAAACAGACTACCAATTCTTTATCTTGAAGTACCTCTGGCTGGCAAAGCTGCAACTCACATACTCTGGGCATGTTCCTAGGAAAGGATATTCTTTGGTAAGGAATATCATGTTTGGAATTATGGAGGGTCACTGAAAGAGAGGAAGGCATTTAAAAGGATGTACTGACACAGTGACAGCACAAGTGGAATCATCAAGTGTGTCAGGGATGATGAAGATGGCACAGGACAGTGTTTGGATCAGTTGTTCCCAGGGTGGTTATGAGTTGTACTTAACACAAAGTCACCTAACAATGACCACCTCTGGATACTCATAAGAGGCACCTGTTGGTTAGCAGTTAATACTTGACAGTTGAGTTGTTCAGAACAATGTTGTAGAAAGTGTGTAGAAAGCAAAATGTGTAATACTTTACAACAGAACAAGTTCAGCTTTCTTACAATTTAGATGAAGCATCTGTTGTTGCTACTGCTTAATGGAAATAAAGTGGCACTAGGATTGGAGGAAAACCCATCCACAACATGCACTAGGCTGATGAAATAACCATACATGCAGAAAATGAAGAAGACTTGAAGCGCTTGTTGTAGAATATCAAAGACTATATAATAGCCTTCAGTATGGATTGCATCACAACAGCAAAGTAATAATAATCCTCACCACTGAATCAATCGGCAACATCATGATAGTGAAAAGATTGAAGTCATCAAGGATTTAATTTTATTCAGATCCACAATCAATAAGCATGGTAGCAGCAGTCAAGAAATCAAGACACTATACATTAGAAAAATCTGCTATCAAGGAACTCATCAAAGTGCTAAAGAACAAAGATGTCAGTTTAAAGATTAAAGTGTACCTGATACAAGTGACGGAATTTTCAATTGTTTCCTACGAATCTCAAAGCTAGATAATCAATGAGAAGATCAAAGAGAGAATGCCTTTGAACTGTAGTGCTAGGGAAGAGCACTGAATGTCCCATGGGCTGCCAACAAAACAGTCCTTCTCTGATATGGAGGAGGTCCAAACAGGGTGCTCCTTAGGGACAGGGATGGTGAAACCTCATCTCACATGCTTTGGCCATGATATCAAGAGGGGGCTAATCCTTGGGAAAAGGTATCATACTAAGACAGACAGAGACTCAAAGAGAGAATGACCATCAAGGAGATGGACTGGCACATCATCTGTAACAATGGGTAAGATCACGTCAGAGGCCAGTAAGATAGCACAGGATACAGCGAGGTGCAGATCTGTAGTTAAGGGTCTCTGAGTCATAGTCCACTCAACAGCATGTAACAACTACAATAACATAGCTTCATGAAAGTTAGAGAGTAGATAAAGCACTTTTCCTATTTCTGGTATTCTTTTTTTTTTTTAATTTCTTTTATTATTTTTGTGTGAGTGTACCATCAAATCAGATCTGACTGGTACAGGAGGAGATTGTCCCTCCTTCCCCGGCAGAGCATCTGGTGGATTTGAACAGTGCGCCTTTGGGATTGTAGTTGCAGCTCCTATTTCTGGTATTCTTTAATTCCAGAAAAAGTTGGGTACTTTTCATTAAAATGACAGTAAGAAAAACTCCTTTGAATGTCATGCCAGTAAGGAGAATGATGGCTCTTATATATAAGCTTACTTTTAATTCAATTTTACATGTTTTTTTTAATCTGTCTTATCTAGATCAATCTTAATTCTCACTGAAGAAAATTTATTACAATTTTACAGAACAGACTGCAGACAAAAGATGTGAGACCACTCTTCAACTGTAAGATACATGTGTCAACAGCTCTAAAAACAGTGATGAAGAGATCCAACATCAAACAACTGACCTGGCCCATCCACAGCTAGTTTTAACTAAAAAATAGAAACCAAATCAACCACCACACCTGCCTTAACTAGGCAAGTTCAGAAACATCTCGGGACCAATGAAAGTTGACTCACCATTGCAGGTGGGAGCTTGGATCTTCTTGCTGGCATGAAGGGGCAGCCTTACCAGCTCTTCACCACACTCTGCTGAATTAGCTGGGTCAGGTTTGGAACTGGCAGTGTCTGACAAAGAAAGAGAACAACTTGTGAACCTTTTTCAATGAAGAGAATTGGCACTGCCTAAGTCTTTCAAAGGAAGGTCCTACCCAAGCATGAAGGGAACTATGAAGACCCTGTTGCTGTTATGTGCCGTCGAGTCACTTGCGACTCATAGCAACCCTATGTACAACAGCCCTAAACCCTGCTCTATCCTGTGCCAATCACACTGCCTCCTACACACCCATCCCGATTACCCCAGTCATTGAATCAATCCACCTCATAGAGGGCCCTGTCCCTCCTGTACTGTCCCTCCACCTCCCAAGCATGATGTCCCTCTCCAAGGGCCTGTCCCTCCTTACAACATGTCCAAAGTATGTCAGACGAAGCCCCAGAATCCTTGCCTCCAAGGAGCAGGCCAGTTAAACCCTCTCCTGGATGAATCTGCTTGTTTTCTTGGCAGTTCATGGTACATTAAATACTCTTCTCCAGCACCATAGCTCAAAGGCATCAATTCTCCTTCTATCCTTCCTAGTCATTGTCCAACTCTCTGATGAAGGCCCTAGACTCCACAGAAGGACATGAATCTTAGAATAACATCGGCGTGTCAGACTAGTACTCACTAGATGTGAAGAAATATGCAGAAAAGGAGGAAAAGCAGAGTCAGAGAAGGTAGACAGAATGGTCTGCAGACCTTCTGGGAAGCTGGGGCTAAGGTCATGACTAAAGTCACCCATGTTTGGGAGAGGCAGTGTTGTTATCTGCTGGAAAAGAGCGTAGACTCCAGGCTAGGAACACTGAGTTGTATCCTCACTTGGCACTTATGAGGGACAGAAAAGGGAAACAGTAACTGGATATGACACTTTAATCATGTTTAATACAGGACAACATCTCCAATAATAAGGATGGCATAAAGACTGGAGGAGTTATTGTATGCAGTTGCACCCACTGGAGCTCCCAGAACTGAATGCAAAGACATTTCTTGCTCTACTTCTGCTAGCTTCCACTCATCCTAGTTCCCAGCTCTTATTACTAATGATTTTCCACCCTTCGCATTTCAGGGTGAACTTGTGTCTAGGGAAAAAAAAATAAATAAACATTACCAAAGAATTCCTAGTCCTTCTACCACCTTGCATTTGGTAAGCCATGCCCTTAACCTCCTGACACCATTTTCCCATAGTTCTCCAGCATGAGGTTCCAGTAGTGCTCCTTCTGAGTAGAATCCAAGTGCCTCAACTGCTCCTGGAACGTATACAATGTCATAACCTAAAAAAAGGTCTCCAAAGGAAGGTACATAATGTTGCCTAGAGGAAAAAGTGAGAAGGAATAAATATGCCAAAGGAGCCTAAGCTTCAGAAGATCTGAGAAACCCTGGGGGAGAGATTAACGGAGGAAAAGGCCAAGAGCTACTAGTCCCTACTCCAGTGTTTCTTGTCCTGAGTAGAAAACATTTAGGTTTTAACTTGTATGTCTATGTTTTTAAGTTGTATGTTTCTAACAGTAAAATCCTCCTACTGACTGGAGGTAGGTTTTTCAACCTCTCCAAATCTGACATTTAAGTAAAATCTAGAAATTCGAAGGTAAAAGCAAATGAAAAAAAGGAATGCATTGGCAATGCAAAATTGCATAAAGGAGAAAAATATCAAATGCAGAAGTTTGATTGTGCTTAAGCTCCATCCAGAAACAAGACTGGAGTGTTCAGAGACAGGGCAACAGAACCCTGTAATTTACCAAGAGTTCTGAGTTTAGGTTGTAACATTCTTTCAATGCATGAGTTATCATGAATAGGGTAGTCTTCACATATCCTCCAAATGAAAGTCCTCTGGTTTCTTTTCTTTTTTTTTCTGGTTTCTTAATGGTAAGCAATTGCATTGCCAAACCAAAATAAGGCAGTTCAAATTTACTAGCTGCTGTAAGAGGAAAAAGAGGGACAAATTCCTCGCCTGCAATTTACTATCTCTAAAAATCCACTGGAGGGTCAGCTATGAGTCAGTTTCAACTAGACAGTTCATAATAACAAAAATGAAGTAGATGGAGCTCAGTTACCTACTCTGTAGGGAACTATGCTGCCAAGTGGTCCTTCTCTGGTGATTCAAATCCACTAGTAACTCCACAGGAAAAATATGAGGAGTCTCCTTATCATGAGATTTAAGTTTTCCAAAAACCTGTTGGAGAGCTAGATGAGTCAGTTCCAACTCAAAAACAATGAGTATGACTTTTGAGCTATGCATAATTAATGACTCAAAAGAAGTCCTAATACTACACAGCACGCAGGAATAATGATTTTGTAAATTATTACCTTACCTAACTTGGAAGGGACTGTATAGCATTATACTGAGTGAACTCAGTCTCACAGGGACAAATATTCCATAAAACCATTATTGCATATGGAAGCTATGGTGGCCTAGTGGCAAGAAGCTGTACTGCAATCCCAGAGACACACAGTTTGAATCCGCCAGATGCTGCTCTGCTGGAGAAGGAGGGACAATCTCCTCCTGTACCAGTTGGATCAGATTTGACAGTACACACACACACACACACACACACACACACACACACACACGAATAAAATTTTAAAAAAGAAACAAACCACAAACCATTATTGCAGAATGAGAATGAGGATCTAAGGGAGGAAGGGGGAAAGCAAAGGGATGAGGATATGTGTGGGGAGGGAGGATTAACCATTGGGTTGTACAATATGACAGAAGAATCTGGTCTGGAAAACATTGTATTTCAATTTTGTAAAGAAAATAAACTAGTATAATTTAATTTTTTTTTTAAAGAGGAAGTCCTACTGCGTTATGGTTCTTCAGAAAATTGCTAATTTAAAAAAAATGTTAAAAAAATGTTTAAGTCACAGTTTGCACCTATATTCTCATCAAGAAAGGGGGGAAATCAGGTTTACAGATCCCTTATGGTACATTATCAACTTTAAGAGGCACAGTACTTTTAATTCAAAGAATTCATTAAATTTAGCTGTTTAGTCCACAACATCTCAGGTATTCTAGGAATCAGGTGGGAGCCAAGGGAAAGAGGAAGAGCTGAACAAATAAAGGTCCAAATCTCCTAACATCACACTGAATGAACCCTAGGCACAAGACACATAAATAACTTCCATACACAATATATCAATCTTTTCTAGAAAGTGATGAAATAGTTAAAGCAGCAAGGAAAATACAAAACATGCAGAAAAACAAAGAGAACATTCAATATGAGTCCAATTATATAAAATCCTTGTTTTTGTTATGTGTTGTTGAGTCGCCTGCAACTCATAACAACCCTGTGTACAACAGCCCTAAAACCTGCTGTATCCTGTGCCAACCTTCTTGTCTCTAACACACCTACCCCCATTGTTACCCTAGTCCCTGAATAAATCCATGTCAGCGATGGTCTTTCTCTCCTGCACAATCCCTCCACCCTCCCAAGCATGATGTCCCTCTCCAAGTACCGGTTCCTCCTTGTAACATGTCCAAAGTATGTCAGACAAAGCTTCAGAATCCTTGCCTCCAAGGAACAGCATGGTTTAACTCTCTCCATGACGAACCTGTTTGTTCTCCTAGCAGTCCATGGTATATTCAATCAATACTTTTCTCCAGCATCCCAACTCAAAGGCATCATTCCTCTTTCTAACATCCCTAGTCATTTTCCAGCTCTCTGACGCATAGCAAGCAATAATGAAGACTATGGCCTGCATCATGCACACCTTAGTCTCCAGACTGACAGTGTTGCTCTTTAGTACTCTGGAGAGGTCCCTGACAGCTAACTTTCCCAGTGCTATTCATCTCATGATTTCCTGGCTACTGGTACCAAGAGAGTTGATTGTGGAGCCATGTAAACTAAAACTGTTAACAATCTCATTCTCGTCATCATCCATAACGATGCTTCTAATTGGCCTAGTGGTGAGAATCTTAGTTTTCTTAATGTTGAGCTTCAATCCATACTGAAGGCTGCAGTCCTTGACCCTCTACAGCAAGCGCTTCAGGTCCTCCTCAGTTTCAGCAAGCAGGGTTGTGTCATCTGCATAATGCAGGTTGTTGATGAATCTTCCTCCAATATAGGAAAATTGGGCAAAGTGAGATGGGAGTGGCATGGAACATTTTGAATCAGATGATCATACGCTCTACTATGCTGGGGATGAAAAGGTGAGCAAAAATGGGGTTGGTTTCCTAATTAAAAAAGTCATTTCTAAATCCATCATGAAATAAAATGTGGTAAGTGACAGGATAATATCCATATGCATATAAGGAAGTTCAGTGAGTACCACTATCATTCAAATATATGCACCCTCAACTAGAACCAAAGAGGAGGAAATGAAAGATTTCTAGCAACATTTGCAGTCAGAAATAGACTGAACATGCAATCAAGATGCATTGATAACGGGTGACTGACTAGAATGCAAAAGCTGGGAACAGGGAAGAAGGATCATTAGTTGAAAAACATGGACTTGGTGATAGAAATGAAGCTGGAGATGTTGTTATATGCCATCAAGTCGCCTGCGACTCATAGCGACCCTACGTACAACAACCCCAAACTCTGCCCTATCCTGTGCCAATCTAACCATCTCCGACACACCCACCCCCATTACCCCAGTCACTGAACCAATCCATCTCGAGAGTCCGCCTCTCCTGCACTGTCCCTCGACCCTCCCAAGCATGACATCCTTCTCCAAGGACTGGTCCCTCTTTGCAACATGCCCAAAGTGTCAGACAAAGCTTCAGAATCCTTGCCTCCAAGAAGCCTGGCTTCACCCTCTCCAGGACAAATCTGTTTGTTTTCCCAGCAGTCCATGGTATATTCAATAATCTTCTCCAACACCACAGCTCAAAGGCATCAATTCTTTTTTCATCCCTAGTCATTGTCCAGCTCTCTGATGCATAGCAAGTGACTGGAAAGACCATGACATGTATCAGGCGCACCTTAGTCTCCAGACTGACATCTTTGCACTTCAGTGCTTTAGAGAGGTCTCTAACCTCAGACTTTCCCAAAGCAATACGTCTTTTAATTTCCTGGCTGCTGGTGCCAAGAGTGTTGACTGTGGAGCCAAGCAAACTAAAACTGTTAACTATCTCAATCTATTCACCATCCATTGCGATGCTGCCAATCGGTCCAGTGGTGAGAATCTTTGTTTTCTTGATATTCAGATAGAATGACAGAATTCTGCACATTTGATGATTTAGTCATTGCAAATACCTTTTATAAGAAACACAAACACAGGCTATAGACATGGATTTCACCTGATGATATGAATAGGAGTCAAATAGATTACATCTGTGGAAAGAATCGCTGGAGAAGCTCAATATCAGCTGTGAAAACTAGGCAAGGTGCTGACTGGAACAGATATGCAAGTTCAAGCAGAAGTTGAAAAAATTAAAACCACAGGAACCAAAATTTGACCTTAAGTCTAGCCCACTCAAATTTCAAAACCATCTCAGGACAGGTTTGAGGCCTTTAACAGCAATGAGTGAAGACCAAATGAGCAGAATCAAGAATATCATCCATGAAAAATGCAAAAAGTCATTATAAAAGCAGAAGAGAAAGAAAAAACCAAGATGGATGTCAGATGAGACTCTGAATATTGCACTAGAGCTCCAAGAAGACAAAGCTAAAGGAAGAAATCAAGAAATTAAGGAGCTGAACAGAAGATTTCAAAGGGCAGTTTGGGAAGCCAAAGTAAAGTATTATAATGTGCAAAAAGCTGGAGTCAGAAAATCAAAAGGGCCAAACCTGCTCAGCATTTCTTAAGCTGAAGCAATTGAAAAATAAATTCAAGCCACGAGTGGCATATAAAATCCTAGAAAATGAAAAACTCCTCTATGGTAATAGAAATCAGATCCGTCGTCATCCAGAATAGGAAGAGGAAGTCAGAAAAGTCAAGAGAGAGGGATTGTAAATGCACAAAATGAAGTAGGAGTGATGAATATGTTTATCATATTTATAGCATAGATGAATAGATGTCTATAAGGAATAAAAATTTATTCTCTCCCATTTTAGGAAGCTAGAAGTTCTAATTTAGGCGCTAGCTCCACAAGATATTTTTCTTTCCATGTCAGCTCTGGGGAAAGTGTTTGTCTCTTTTCAACATTTGTTAGCTAGTATGGCGTCAGAAATCTTAAAAACTGGCTCTTCCAGTCATTATATTAGCCCTCATTGAGATGGGACAGGGGGTACAGTCTCCAGCTACTTTAACTGTGGAAACATGGTCGTGCATCAATAGCTGTGGGACCAATATGAGAGCGCTTTTCTGCACTGTGAGGTCCCCCTGCAACGATGGTGGTGAAAAGATTGTAAAGAGACTATAGAACTTCTGTCAAGAGACTATGGCAAGTCACAATCTGAGGCCGCTTGCGTTTGTACTGACCACAGTTAAAGGTTTTGCTTGTAGCATGATTGGAGGAAAAGCTGACTTGTAACAGCTCTAAGGCAAAACTTGATGGATGACTGAGGAAACCAGGGGCTTCTTGAATTTGTGTTGCTGAAAAGAAATCAGGACTTTCACTAATCAAGGAACTGTGTTTTGTGGGTAACCAGGCTTGGGAATCCTGGGCTAAACTTGAACTTGCACAGGGTGATATTTTTGCCTCCTGTCTAGTATATTTTGCTAATAAACCTCACAATTGTGAGTCAAGTCTGTGAGTCAACAACGAATATTGAACCAAAATAGTAGGAAGAGATTCAGGTGCAGGTTGGGGTGGCATGTCTGATTGAGCATGTATGTATTTGCTACTCTGGTTATTACTGATTGGGACCGTTTCCCTTTAATGAAGTGGATAAAAGTCAGACTGGGCCACCCCACATGCCCACATTACAGCTACTCTTTTTACGCTTAGGCATTCCTCAGTGACATACCTGTGTCTTGGCCACACTTTGCCATAGGCCTATGAGTTTTTAGCACAGGACCCAGATCTCAAGTATCCTCTCCATTCTCAGTGTTAGTAAAGCTCTCCCACTCAAATTTCCTTCCTTCTGTTTTTATCTCACACAAATGTTGCAGCTTGGAGACAACATATGTCTCATCACAGACTCTTTTCACCTCTGTTTAGAGCCTAGATTCCCCTATGCTAAATGGCAACTAAAATTATATATTCTAACAACAACATATTCTGCCTTGCTTTTGAGAAACTCATCACTTGGGTCCTTTACTTACTGTTACGTCAACTCAAAGAGCTTAGGAGTGAAGAGGAACCAATGCCTTTTGGGAAGGCTGCAATCCCAAAGACACGTGGTTTGAATCCACCAGATTCTGCTCTGGAGAAGGAGGGGCAATCTCCTCCTGTGTCAGTTGGATTAGACTCAATGGTACACAACAACAACAACAAAAAACAAAGTTTCAATTGGGACTTTTGAATGTCTGTGTTTTTCATACTGAGTTAAAAGATTATCTAATGATCCTTTTTACCATCTACACACAACCTAGCAATTGATTACAAGTGTAAGTACTTGAGTAGTAGCCAAATTTTTAAAATAAAGATGTTTTCTTAAAAAAATAATTATGTATATATATTCTGCTTTGAGAAAACCTGAGAGATACTTAAATTCAAGGTTTTGTTCATGTGTATTGTTCCTATTATCCTAGCGAGGTCCTCTTCTCCACTGTACTTCTGACAAGGTATTAATTTTAGTCCTTCTAACTACTGGGTGAATGATCAAAACTGGTTCAGAGGCAGGAAACTTCACTCACCTGAGATGATGCTTGAAGAAGGGAGTCTTCAGAGTCCTGGTTGCTGATGAGCCTTTCCCTGGATCTGCAAAGCAGCTGGGGACCAGCTATCACTGAAGTGAGAAACAGGAATTTTAAGAATTTAAATGTCCTCCTCAGTTATTACTGTGAGGGCATTCATTCATTCATAACTAACTAACTAACTAACTAACTAACATAAATTAAATAAAGAAATAAACAAACAAATAAATAAATAAATAAGAAAAGAAAATATTTGACAAATTAGAACTGATACTTCCATCCACAATTTCAAGATCTGTACCTACATCACTAACAAAGTCCAAATCGCACTAATACCCCAAAGAGTCTCAATCAAATATTGCCTTTTCTCCTTACTCAGGTCCCAAACTCAAACGGTCTAATACAAATATAAAGTTAAAATGAAGACACTGAAACCCCCCCCTTTTTTTTTTGACACTGAAACTCTCAATCAGGGTGATTTGTGGACATCGACCTTGGTCCCAAAATTTTGAAGGACATTTTAATCTGAATATACTTTCAACTCAGAAATCCAGAAACCCTAACTTTCTAGAGAAAGAAAGAAGGCCTTAGAAATCCCCCAATACAACCATGAATAATAACTGGACCTCACCTAATTCTGGCTCAGTGACAGCTTCCTCTTTGATGATGAGGCTCAGCTGCTCCTCAGGCCCTGAGGCTGAATTCTGAAGTCCCAGCACCTGAAGCACCACTTCAGGACTGGCCTCTGCCTCCCTCACTTGGCAGTCTGTAGATTCCACCTTCTCAGGTGAGCTTTCCTGTCCCAGAACCCGGCTGCTGATCTAAAGACAAGTTATTAGTTACTGAAGGATGCTGAGTTGTGATTCCTAAAAAGATGAAGTGAAGCTTCTGTAACACATTATAGCTCTTTGGAAAAGGTAATGAGAAAGAAGAAAGCCAGATTATTTTTCTCATTCAGCAGGTATTTATAGCCATTGATAGAAATATGACAAGGGAGGCCAACTGTTGGCACTGAACCAGGCTTGAAAGATCTCAAAGGAAGATCTTTAATACGAGGTTTCAATTGGACAGTGTGTACCAATAAAAACGTAAAACAAATGCAAACATTCTAGTGTTAAGTTAGCATGGAATTGGAGATAGTATATTCAATCTGTAACAGCTAGTGTGCAGACACTTAATATAGCACACACAAAAAACCCAAAAACAAAGCACCTGTGGAAGGATTCATTCTAACTCACACCATGGTGGTCAACACCCTGAGCAGAGAGCTTATTGGGTTTTTCTTAGCAATAAGTTTCATGGAAAGTAGATGACGAGATCTTTCTTCTAACAATGTCACTTGTGGGTTCAAAGCACCCAGCTTATGCTTAATAGTCAAGTACAAACCATTTGTACCATGGACACTGAGAAACACACAGCAGCATAGATGAGGCATGAGGACATCTCAAAATGACCCTAGAGTCCAATACCCTCTACTTACCCACTGCCACAGTCTCTGGGGTTCGCCCTTCAAGCTCTCCACCAGCGTCACTGCCTCCTCTCCACTGCTGGGACACTGTGTGTGCACCCATGTCTGGATCTCCCCAGGCAGGATGGTCAGGAACTGCTCCAACATGAGGAGCTCCAGGATCTGCTCTTTGCTGTGAACGTCTGGCTGCAGCCACTGGAAACAGAGCTTCTGAAGTTGCCTCAGGGTCTCATGGGGCCCAGACAGCACCTGGTACTGAAAGCGTCGGAAAAGCTGCCGGGCAGCTTCAAGGCTGGAGAGCTCCCCTTGAGGGGCAGCAGCTGCTCCAGGCAGTGGTGAGTCCTCTGCTTTTCCCAGTGGTGGCACCTGTACCAGAGACTGTCCCATTTCCAATGGCATTGTCAGGCTTGCCAAATTCTTCAGCAAAGTCCTTCAAGTTGGAATGGTTCTTTAGGAACAACCGGGTCTTCACACAGCCTCTCACTGGGATACTGTAGAAGGAAAGAGATCCAGTGATGCAAAGAGAACACCTCGCCTTTAGAAAGAAAATTTACATGTCCTGCTGAGAAGCCTCACTATGGATTTCTGAAGCCGCCCAAGGATTGACAAAAAGAAAACAGCTGGAACAGAGACAATCCCAACTCATGTGGACCCACGTTTTTTGGAGTGGTGTTGTGCTCCACGGTGCTGTCCAGGGCTGGTTGGTTACTCAGAGGTAATCACTGGGTCCTTCTCTCAAGACATTACTGAGTACATTCAAATTCCCACCTCTAAGTCAACACTAGAGTTTTTTAACTGTTTACACCACTGCAGTCTCAAAGGTTATATTCTTCTATTTGTAAGCAGTGTAAACTTGTAGACAAAGTGCAAACCACTGACATCATATCTAAACTGTCACCATCGGCCTGTCCACTTGGTAACATTCTTGCTCAGTACTGAAATGTCCACACCAAGCAGAAAATGGTATCTGTCTCATCAGGCTTTCTTACTACCAGATTCCAGATGAATACATCTTCTGCAATCTGTATCCACATCTATCCATTCAGAGATTGAAAAGTAAAGCTGGAAGAATACACCAGTGCCCATCCATCTGGAACAAAAAACATTCCTCTTGCTCTCATGAGGCTTTGCACCTCACCAAAAGTTCCCACCTTCTATTGCTGTTAAGTGCTGTCATGTTGAGTATGTCCCATAGTGACTTTATGAAGAATAAATCTGAACCCTGTCCTATCCTGTTACATCCTTACACTTCCTGATACACTGGAGCCCACTGCAGTAGACCCTAAATCAATCAATCAATCTGGTTGAGAGTCTTTCTCTCCTTCGCTGAGCCTTTGCCTTTCCAAGCATGAGATCCCTATCCAAGGAACATGCCTATCCTAGCAACATGCCAGAAATATATAAAATGAAGCTTTATTATCTTTGCCTCCAAAGAGAAATCTGGCTCCACTTCTCCAAGACTTGTTTGTTCTTTGGCAGTTTATGAAATATTCAGGATTCTTCTCTAACACAATTCAGTTATTAATTCTTCTGTCATCCTTAGTAATTGTCCAACTTTCAGAAACATAGCAAACAATTTAAAAGACCATCGCTTGCCTCAGGAACACCCTCACCTTTAAACTGACATCCTTGCTCTTTTACAGTCTACAGAGGTTGCTGATAGCAGATTGTAAAATGTAATACATCTTTTGATTTTTTGATCAGTGATATCGTAATGTTGCCTACTGGTGAGGAGATATGTTTTCTTGACTTTGAGATGAAATAGATATTGAAGGCTGCAGTCTATCTTCTGCAGCAAGTGCTCAAGTCCTCCTCACTTTTAGAAAGCAAAGCTGTGTCATCTGCATAATACAGGTTGTTAATGGGTATTCTTCTGATTCTGATGTCACATTCCTCTTCAAAAGCTAGGCTTCTCATATGATTTACCCAGCACACAGATTTTTTAAGTGTAGAGAAAGGATACAGCCCTAATGTACATTATTCTTGATTTTAAATCATGTATGCAGATGACACAACCCTGCTTGCTGAAACTGAGGAGGACCTGAAGCGCTTGCTGCAGAGGGTCAAGGACTGCAGCCTACAATATGGATTCAATGTCAAGAAGACAAAGATTCTCACCACTGGGCCAATTGGCAGCATCAGGATGGATGGTGAAGAGATTGAGATTGTTCACAGCTTTGGTGTGCTTGGCTCCACAGTCAACACTCTTGGCACCAGTAGCCAGGAAATTAAAAGAAGTATTGCCATGGAAAGTCTGCTGTTAGGGACCTCTCCAAAGTACTGAACAGCAATGGTGTCTCTCTGGAGACTAAGGTGCGTCTGATACAGACCATGGTCTTTGCTATCACTTGTTATGCATCAGAGAATTGGATAGTAACCAAAGGGGACAGAAGGAGAATTGATGCCTTTGAGCTGTAGTGCTGGAGAAGAGTATTGAGAGTACCATGGACTGCTAGGTAAACAAACAGATTCATCCTGGAAAGGGTTAAGCCAGGTGGCTCCTTGGAGGCAAGGATTCTGAGGCTCCGTCTAACATTCTTTGGACATGTTGTAAGGAGGGACTGGTCCTTGGAGAAGGACATTATGCTTGGTAGGGTGGAGGGACAGTGCAGGAGGGGAAGACCCTCAATGCGGTGGACTGATTCAGTGACTGGGCTAATAGGGATGGGTGTATCGGAGACAGTGAAATTTGCACAGGACAGAGTAGAGTTTAGGGCTGCTGTACATAGGGTTGCTATGAGTCGCAAGTGACTTGACGGCACATAACAACAACAACAACAACAACAACAAGTGGGATGACAGTAAAGATTGCCTCAAGGTAATTATGATACATTCACTTAATGGAATCGAGGCACAAATGGATATTTGTACATCAATGTTCATAGCAGCATTATTCACCATTGTAAGAACATGGAAACAACCCAAATGTCCAACCACAAATTAATGGATTGAGAAATTATGGTACATTCACACAATGGAATACTATGCAGCACGCAGGAGAAATGATTTTGCAAATTATTACCTAACTTAGGAGGGACTGGAGAGCATTATGTTGAGTGAACTAATTCAGTCCCACAAGGACAAATATTGTATAGAACCATTATTGTAGAATAAGGATGGGGGGAAAGCAGAGGGATGAGGATGTGCAGGGGGGGATTAATCACGGAGTTGTACAATCTGATGGGTGGGGGTAAGGAAAATTGGAAGAATCTGTCGTGGAAAACAATGTATCCAAATTTTGTAAATAAACTAGTATAATAAAAAAAAATTAACTGTAAAAATAAAAGACTGCCTCAAGGACCCACATGATTTTTAAAACTTGTTCTCATTGAGCTGCCTCTTAGTCTAGGTATAGTTTTCACTAAGTGATCCATATTTGCTCTCACTCCCAAGAATCCAACAGAATGTGGAATTTACAAAACAAGATCATTACTATTATAAGCAAACAAATTACTTAAGATCATCCCAAAGTGGCTAGAACAGCACATAGACAATTGCTAGAAGTTCAGGCAGGAATTAGAAGAAGCCATGGCATCAGGGATATCATTGCTGATTTCTGATGGATAACCTGGCTAAAAGTAAAGAATACCAGAAGAATGACTCTTTATACTTTATTGAATATTAAAAAGAATTTGATGGTGTAGACAATAAAGAATTATGGCTAACATAGAGAAGATTGGGCATCTCAGAACATGAAATTGTGTTCATGCCAAATGTATACCAAGATCAAGATGCTACTGTGTGAACAGAACAAAAGAACACTACTTGGTTTAAAATTAAGAAAGGTGTGTGTAAAGGTGGTATCCTTGCTCCACATCTATTCAGGCTGTATGATGAACAACTAATTTCATAAGCTGGACTCTATGAAGAATGTGGAACCACGATAGGACAAAGACTCACAACAACCTGCGTTTTTGAGATGACATAACCTTGCTTGCTTAAAAAGGTAGACTTGAACCACTTGCTAAAGATGAAAGAATACAGCCTTCAATAGGGGCTGCAGCTGAACATCAAGAAAACAAAAATGCTCACCACTGAACTGATAGGCTCCATCATAAAGAATGGAGAAAAGAATGATACTGTCACAACTTCATCTTGTTAAGTCAGGAAAATAGGAGATGTAATGCAGTGGCAAAGTCTGCTGAGAAGCAATCATGTTAGTTTCAGGACTAAGGTGCACCTCATTCAAGCCATGGTCTTTCCTCTCACTTCACATGCAACTGAAGTAATTGCTCCTCAATCATTTGAAGATGTCCTTACTGGTTTTTAATATAACCCTTCCTTCTATTGTCTTCCACTTTAGGATTACATCCTCTCTGTGTAATATAAGCCCCACCCTTCAAGAAGGTATTACCCAATTTGCCACATAGGGGTGTGGTTTATAGTGCTAAGATGCAATATAAAAGAATGTTTCTGGGAAACTCAATACTTGTTTTCTTGGGGCAGGCATCAAACCTGACAACAGACCACCTCTGCCTATTACCTCTGGGACCACAGTTCATCATCTCTGCGACCACATACATCAGCTTACACCATCTACAACCACATGTGCTATTTCCCTGACAGTTTCTGTGAGAACTTCCAGGGAACTGCAGAACCCAAAGACAAAGATGAGAGTGGGAGGACTGAGGGGAGGAGAAATATAATAGACATCAGACAAGACAGAGTGGTTTAACAATTTGGTTACTTGGAATATTGTTAACTAGCCTTATAGGAAACCTCGCTGTTGTGTACTATTAAGCTGGAACAAACTCATAGTTGACTCTCCAAGGGTTTTCAGAGGCAGTATAAAGCCTGGGTGGAGTCTGTCTATCTTTCTTTCACAATGGATTCAAACTGTGCTTTTCGGTTGACTGCACAGCTCCTTACAAATAAGCCACCGGAGGTTCCTTTATAGAAAGCACTACTAATCACTATAAACGAAATCATGCTTGCAGTAAGTGTGTCTCATTTAGGCCATAGTCTTAACAATTACTTGCTATGCAGAGAGCTGGACAGTGACTAAATATGACAGAAGAATTGTTTTCTTTGAGTTGGGGTGTGGAAGAGTAGTGAATATACCATGGACCACCAAGAGAAAAAACAAGTGTGTCTTGGAGACAGTGAAACCAAGTTTCTCCTTGGAGGCAAGGATGTTGAAGCTCCATTTCACATACTTTGGGTACATGGGAGAGACCAGTCCTGGGAGAAGAACATCATGCTTAGAAAGGTGAAGGGAAAGCAGAGAGGAAGACCCCAGATGAGATGAACTGACAGAGTAATTGAGGTAATGGGTGTAGGTGTGTTGGAGTCATTGAGACTGGCTCAGGGTAAGGCAGGGTTCAGAGGTACTGTATATGGGGTTGCTATGAATTAAAGGTGACACAATGGCATATAACAACAACAACAACAACAAATAATGACTGAAATTATAAAAAGGTGTCTACCTGCAAGGGTTTTCGAAGTTTATTTTGAAAGTGGATGGCCAATCCTTCTTGCTAATCTTGCTTACTTTGGATGCTTAGCTTTAGAGTAGTATCTGACAGACAAGCATTCTTCCCAAAAGAAAAGGTGGAATATCCTTTCCCACTATACAGCTAACATATTCAGCGCTGGCCCTCACTTTGTTGAGTGCTGTGGTCCTCAACACAAGGCCCCCAAAGCATCGTGCTCAATTCCTTCACTTTGGCAAAAAAATAAGGCTCCAGGAATTGATGGGATACCAACTCACATATTTCAGCAAGCAGATGCTGCCCTGGATATGCTCACCAGGCTGTGCCAAGAAATCTGGAGCACAGCTACCTGGCCAACTGACTGGAAGAGACATGTATTTATACCCATTCTAAAGAAACATGACCTTTTCTTTAATAGAATATGGAAATTATAAAAAACTATCACTAATATCACACCCAAGCAAAATTTTGAAGATTATGCAAAAGTGACTGGAAGAGTACACTGAAAGAGACCAGAAATACAAGCTGAGTTTAAAAGAGGGTGTGGCAAAAGGGACATCACTGCTGAAGGCACACAATACCACAAGAATGTCTATCTGTGATTCACTGATTACACAGAGGCATTTGAATGTGTGGAACTGAACAAACTTTGGCTAACCTTGAGAAGAACTGGAATCCCAGAACACTTGATTGTGCTCAATCATTATTATCCTCCCATGCAAAACCTATACTTGGCCGAAGAGGCAGTCATCAGAACAACACTGCATGGTTCAAAATGAGGAGAAGGAGCATGTCAGGGAATGTATCCTCTGTCTGTATCTTTTCAATATATATGGGGGACAGATCATTCAGAAGGCCATGCTTTATGAGGACTGTGACACCAGAATTGGAGAAGATTCATCAACGACTTCCATTATGCAGATGACACAACCTGCTCACTGAAACTGAGGACTTGAAGAGACTGCCATATAAGATCAAGGACTGCAGTCTTCAAAACAGATTAAAGCTCAACATTAAGTAAACAAAGATTCTCACCAAAGGGCCAACTGGCAGTACCATGACAAATGGAGAAGAGATTGAGATTGGTAACAGTTTTAGCTTGTTTATGTCCACAATCACCAATCTTGGACCAAGCAGCCAGGAAATTAAAGGACAAACTGGATTTGGAGGGTCTGCTTTTGTGGACCTCCTGTGAAAGCTAAAGTGTAAAGACGTCAGGCTATAGACTAAAGTGCACCTGTTCCAAGCCATCCGATCTTTGCAATTACTTGTGATGAATCAGAAAACTGCATAATGACTAGGGATGACAGAAGAAAACTGCTATCTTTTAGTTGTGGTGCTAGAGAACAACAGTTTACCACGGACTGCCAAGAGAACAATTGGATCTGTTTTGGAGAGGATGAAACCAAATTGCTCTCTGGAGGCAAGGATTTTGAAGCTCCGTCTCACATACTTTGGGCACAGTGCCAGAAGGAAAGAATCCTTGGAGAAGGACATTATACCTGGAAGAGTAGAGGGACAACACAGGAGAGGAAGACCCTTGTTGAGATGGACTGAAACAGTGACTGTGATAACAGGCGCAGGTCTGTTGAAGACAACGAGATTGGCTAAAGACAGGACAGGGTTCAGGGCTATTCTTGAGTCACAGGTGACGTGATGGCACATAATCACAATGTCAACTGCCAGCAAGGGAGGTCTAGTGTCCTGGTGGATAAAGCTGTTCCAAGGGAGAAAAGGCAGGCAATCTCCTCCCAGGTAACATATGTTGTACGGGAAGCCAAACTTTATACCAAATATTATATGAAAACCCTTGTTCAGGAATTGAAGGAATTACAGATATGTAAGTTAGGATTTCTTTTGTGGCAGATCCTAGAATATGAGCTGTTTGTCCCTGCAAAACAGGAGACAGCAAGGGGCCCCCTACAGAGGGAGTGTTACTTCCTGAGCTGGAGTTCACCCTGAGGCGTCAAGGTTAATAGTTAAGGGTAAACCAAATTCTTGCATTTGTGAACCCCTCCTTCCTGAGTCAAGCAGAAGGTTTTCAATACAAAGAGCTTGGCTTCATTTGCATTGAATTCTCTTTGTGATTTACTTCCTGATAATTTTCAATAAAGATACAGAGAAGCTTGGCTTGGGGTCTTCAGTGGAGAACTGCTGGCCCCGTTTTATGCTCTTTGCTCTATCACATTCCTGGCTGTTTGTCTCTTTATTAATAATTATAAAATTATTCCATTCTTTGGGACCCTCGGTCTGCAACAATGTTGTTGTTGTTAAGTGCCATCGAGTCGCAAGCGACTCATTGCGACCCTATGAAGCAGAGTCCTTGACGCTTGGGTGCCTTTATCCTCTCTCCAAGTTCATAGGGTTTCCGGAGGCAAGCTATTATGGAAGTGGATGCCACTCCTTCCACAGGTAACATATAGCTTCTGAAAATACACTGGAGGATCAGCTATTAGTTGATTTTACTCAAAAGCAATGAGTTTTTCCTAGTTTTACCACCCAAATCTGTCTCCTGAGATTCAACTATCTGCTAACTTTTCAAATTTCTTTGGTTTCTCAATTAAAACTGCAGTTCAGATGAGAGTTAAACACATACAAAAATATAGTTAGGGAAAATATGAACCTTAATAGATATTTAATCATCATTTCCTAAGTATTATATACCTGTAAGAAAAATATTAGTTATTAAAAATTAAAGAGTTAATATTTCAAAGACTTCACAACTAAATGTTTCCTACAAAACAAGAAGATAATTGTTCTACTTATTAGCCTTCTAACAAATTAGAATAAATTTTAAAATGTGCACGCAGGACTTAGATACTTCATACGTGGATATATATGTACATCTGTTGCGCACCTTGGGACGCATGTTGGGCTGTTTATGGTATTTCTACTCCTCGCCATCACCCCCGAGAGGGAAGCATTAAATTTACAAATCTGGAAGCTCTGAGGTTTATTGTTGGTGCCAGATTCAAGCTCACAAAGCTCTAAAGCCTGTGGTTTGAGGAGAGTCCCCAATGGCGGTGCTGGACTGTCACATCTGAGGGGGCTGCTGGCACCTGGTGCCCCCGAGACCAGGGTCACGTCCTCCAACCCCAACAGTAACAGCCCCTTAGGGACCAACTCCTTGCGTCATTCTCATCCCGGTTCCCTCCTCTCGAGGTTCCCTCCCAGTCTTTTATAAGCAGCAGGAAGGAACGTTTTTCGCTTCCACTGGAGGCAGGGGGACAGAAAGCGAACCTGGGACCCTGGGGGACAAAGGCTCAGAATAGCGGACTTCAAGTTCTTGCAGCCACTCATTGAACGTCAACACCCCAGTCTCGACATGGGCCACATTCTCAAGGAGAGATTGTCAGAGTTTCCGGACGAACAGGGGCGAGCGCCAGCCTTACCCACCGCCGTTCTGCACTCCCTGTGGGCTCAGAGAAGCAATAGAAGAAGGGACCCAAACTCAACTCACCGCGTCCCGGAAGCACTTCTGCTAACAACAGTGTGCGCGTATCACGGCCAGTGGGCGGGGCGAGGAGGGGCCGCGGGAATAAGGCCAAGGTCCGGATTGGCTTCCTAGCACACGTCACGACCCTACGCTTCTACTTGTTATTTGCCCTGATGTCAAGAGTATCTTGTGAAGTCCACATCGTCTCCAAAATACCTGACTCCATTGAAATGGTCACTTTTTCATTAATCTTGTTGAGGATATTCTTCCCTTAAGCTGATCCTTCGCCTTTCCAAAGATGCCCTTCTCCAAGAAGGAGGTTCTCCTGTCTCCTAACATGTCTGAAGTATGTGAAAGGAGGCTTCACCGTTCTTGCTTGCGAGGAACTCCCTGGTCATCCCTCATCAAGACACACTTGTTTATTCTTTTGGCAATCCATAGATATTCAATACCGTTCGCCATCACTGCAACTCAAAGACATTGATTCTCCTGTCATACAAGGTCATTATTCAAGCACAGTTAGTAATTAAAAACACCATGGCTTGCATCAGGCATACCTTAATCTTTTAACTGACAATCTTACTCTGTAGCTCTTTGGAGAGGTTTCTGAAGGCAGATTTTTCTAGTACAATACTTCTGTTGATTTCTTTGACCTAGGGAACCAAGGGTGTTTATTTTGAATCCAAGGGAGATGAAATAATTGACAACTTTAAACCTATCTTTATACTGCATATTAGCTCAGTGGTGAAGATTTTAGTTTTCTTTATATTGAAATGTAATATATATTGAAGATTTACCCACAACTCATAGCGACACTATGTACAACAGTCCTAAACCCTGCTCTATCCTGTGCCAATCTTATTGTTTTTGACACACTTACTCCTTTATTCCAGTCACTGAATCAATCCATCTCATCGAGAGTCTTTCTCTCCTGCACTGTCCTTCCACGGTCCCAAGCATGACATCCCTCTCCAAGGACTGGTCCCGCTTTGCAACATGTACAAAGTATGTCAGACCAAGCTTCAGAATCCTTGCCTCCAAGGAGCAGCCTGGTTTCACCCTCTCTAGGATGAACCTGTTCTCCTAGCAGTCCATGGTATATTCAATACTCCTCTCCAGTACCACAGCTCAAAGGCATCAATTTTCCTTCTGTTATCCCTAGTTATTACCCAGCTGTCTGATGCATAGCAAGTAATTGAAAGGACGATGGCCTGTATCAGGCATGCCTTAGTATCCAGACTGACTTCGTTGCTCTTCAGTACTTTGGAGAGGTCTCTGACAGCAGACTTTCCCAACAGAATTAATCTTTTAATTTTCTGGCTGCTGGTACTAAGAGTGTTGATTGTGGAGCCAAGAAAACTAAAGCTGGCACTTGATTGTGCTTATGCAAAGCCTATACTTGGACCAGGAGGCAGTTGTCAGAGAGAGGAAGGAAACACTGCATGGTTCAAAATTGGGAAGGGTGTACACCAGGGATGTGTCCCATCTCCATAAACTTTTCAATCTATATGCAGAACAGATTATCCGGGAGGCTGAGCTCTAGGAGGATAAATGTGGCATCAGAAATTGGAGGTAGACTCATCAACAATCTTTGTTATGCAGATGACTCAACCCTGCTTGCTGAACTGAGGAAGACCTGAAACACTTGCTGCAGAAGGTCAAGGACCGCAGCCTTCAATATGGATTGAAGCTCAACCTCAATAAAATAAAGATTCTCACCATTGGGCCGATTGGCCACATCCTGACAGATGGTGAAGAGACTGAGATTGTTAACAGCTTTAGTTTTCTTTGCTGGTGCCATAACCTCTTTTAAAGCTGGCTTGGATTTCTAGCAGGATTCTGATAATGCACTGTTCTAGCCAGTTTTGCATAATCTTCAGCAAGGTTTTGCTTGCATGTGATATTAAAGATATTGTATCAAATATATCGTTCCATAGTTTTCACATTCTGATGGATCACTTTTTCTAGGAAGAGGAATAAACACAGATCTCACCCAGTCAGTTGGCCTGGTAGCTGACTGGATTCAGATTTTCTGGATCAGCCTGGTGCATACATGCAGGGCTGCTTCTGTTCAATGAACATGTGAGTTGGTATTCTATCAGTTCCTTAAGACTTATGTTATACCAACGATGTCAATGCAGCTTGAATTTCTTCCTTCATCATCATTGGTCTTGGTCACATGCCATTACTTGAAAAGACGCCATGTCAATGAATTCTTTTTGGTACAGTGACAGAGTTTAAGTGAAGGGGATCTCTGGGCTTTTTAAATCTCCTCTCCATCCTAACATTTTGACGGTTTGGAGTTCTGATAAATCCTTTGTCTTTGGATGGACTTAAAAATATCTGGTCAGGATGGACACTTGAGTTGTTTCCATCTCTTTGCTATTGTAAATAATGCTACAATAAACATAGTTTTGCCTACAAAAAAAATATCTGGTCAAAGAGGGTAGTGTACTGGGGGAGAGGGTTGGGAGGGGAAAAAAGTACAACAATGAATGAATGAATGGAAATCCAAAGTCTCTGTAAATTTTCATTGAAATTAATAATAAATTTTTTAAAAAAAGAAAAAATATCTGGTCAATTTTGTAGACACCTTTCCAGACTAGGTAGCTTACCTGACTAGGTAGATACAGGAAACCTGGAATGGATCCTTTAAAGACCCCCAAATGGCTACAGATACTATGGCATTTATTCTAGTGTGGATAAGGGTTCTCCCACTATCATGCTAAAGGGAAGTGTTCACATAACTTGGTTATAGGATTTACTTGGTATATTCAGATACAAGACATTTACAGAAAGAAGAAAGTTGTTGTTGTTATGTATTATAAAGTTGTTTGAGTTTAATAGCGACCCTAGGTACAACAGTATGAACCCTGCTCTATTCTGTGAGAACCTTATTGCCTCTGACACACCTACCCCCATTACCCTAATCACTGAATCAATCCGTCTCATTGAGGGTCTTCCTTTCTTGCACTGTCCAGCCACCCTCCCAAGCATGATATCCTCTCCAAGTACTGGTGTCTCCTTGTAATATGCCCAAAGAATGTCAAACAAAGCTTCAGAATCCTTGCCTCCAAGGAGAAGCCTGGTTTCACCCACTCTAGGAAGAACCTGTTTGTTCTCGAGCAGTCCATGGTATATTCAATACCACTCTCCATAGTTCAAAGGCATCAATTCTCCTTCTATCATCCCTAGTCATTGTCCAGCTTTCTGATGCATAGCAAGTAACTGTAAAAACTATGACCTGCATCCGGTGAACCTTAGTCTCCAGACTGACATTGTTGCTCTTCAGTACTCTGGAGAGTTCCCTGACAGGAGACTTTCCCAATGGAATCTTTTGATTTCTTGGCTCCTGCTACCAAGAGTGTTGATTGGGGAACCAAGAATACTAATGCAATTAACATTCTCAATCTCCTCAGCGTCTATGATGATGCTAGCAATTAAATCAGTAATGAGAATCTTTGTTTTCTTGATATTGAGCTTCAATCTATATTGCAGGCTGCAGTCCTTTACCTTCTGCAGCAAGTGCTTCAGATCCTCCTTAGTTTCAGCAAGCAGGTTTGTGTCATCTGCATAACACAGGTTGTTTATGAGCCTTCCTCCAATCCTGATGACACATTTCTCCTCATAGAGCCCAGCCTCTCGATGGACCTTTTCTGCATATAGATGGAAAAGGAATGGAGATAGGACACATCCCTGGTGTACACCCGTTCCAGTTTTGAACCATGCAGTGTTTCCTTGTTTTGTTCTGACAACTGCCTGGTAATTTAAGCATAGGTTTCTCATAAGCACATTCAAGTGTTTTGGGATCTCATTCTTTTCAGAGTTAGTTTCAGATATTGTGATCCACACAATCAAATGTCTTTGCTTAGTCAATGAATCAGATAGACATTCCTCTGGTAAACTGCTTTCAGCCAAGATTCATCTAATATTAGCTATAATATCCCTAGTATCACAGTCTCTTCTAAACCCAGCCTGCACATCTGGCAGTTCTCTGTTGATGATCTATTCTAATTATTTTTGGATAATTTTCAGTAGAATCTCCCTTGCATGTGATATTAATGATATTGTTCGACCATTTCAGCACTCTGTCGGGTCATCTTTCTTTTGAATGGGAACAAATATGGATCTCTTTCACTCAGTTGTCCAGGTGATTGTAATCTGGGTTTCTTGGCAAAACTTAGTAAGTGCATGCAGGGCAGTGTGTGCTTGTTGAAAAATGTCAACTAATATGCCATCATTAACTAGACAAAATGACAATTGTATCAATTTCTTTTTACCAGGTCAGTGAGGGATGGAAGTATAAATGAAATTGTTCAGACTTGTCCTTTTACTTCAAAGGCCACGTCTCTTTTAAGATATTAATTATATGTTGTGTTGTTGTTATGTGCCAGTGAGTCGCTTGCCACTCATAGAAATCCTATGTACAATACATTTGAACCTTGCTCTATCCTGAGCCAATCTCATTGTCCCCAACAAACCTAATATATTTCCATCTCATCCTGAGTCTTCCTCTCCAGCACTGTCCCTTCACACTTCCAAGCATGAAGTCCTATTGCAAAGACTGGCTCCTCCTGGTCACGTGCCCAAAGTTTCTGAGAAAGAGCTTTAAAATCCTTGCCTCCAGAGAGAAGCTTGTTTTCACCCTCTGCAGGACAGAGCTGTTTGTTCTCCTGGCAGGCTACAGTATGTTCAACACTCTTCTCCAGTACCACAGCTCAAAGGCATCGATTCTTCTTCTGTCATCCTTCATCATTGTCCAGCTCTCTTATGCATAGAATGTAATTAGAAAGACCATGGCCTGTATCAGGTACACCTTAGTCTCCAAACTGACATCGTTACTCTCCGGCCCTTTTGAGTTTCTGACTCCAACTCCTTACACATTTCATTGTAATATTTTGCTTTGTCATCCAGTTCTGCCTTTTGGAATTTTCTATTCAGCTCTTTAGTATCTTGAATTCTTCCTTGTGCTTTGGCTTCTCTGTGTTCCAGTGCAATATTCAAGAGTCTCTTCTGACATCCATTTCGGTCTTTTTTTTTTTCTTCCTCCCCCCCCCCCTTCTCTCTTTGTATTGACCATTTACACTCTTTCTGGATGATACCTTTGACATACTCCCACAACTCATCTGGTCTTTGCTCATTAGTATTCAAGGCCTCAAACCTGTTCCTGAGATGGTTCTGAAATTCCGGTGGGATGAACTCAAAGTCACATTTTGGTTCCCGTGGATTCGGTTTAAACTTCAGCTTGAACTTGCATATGAGTAGTTGGTGGTCTGTTCCACAATCAGCTCCTGGCCTAGTTTTCACAGCTGATATTGAGCTTCTCCAGCGGTTCTTTGCACAGATGTAATCAATCTGACTCCTATACATACCATTCGGCGAAATCCATGTGTATAACCTGCATTTATGTTTCTTATAAAACATATTTGCAATGAGTAAGTCATTGGTCGTGCAAAATTCAATCATTCTATCTCCTGCTTCATTTCTGTCACTGAGTCCATGCTTTCAACTACTGATTCTTCTTCTCAGTTGCCAACTTTTGCATTCCAGTCACCCATTATTATCAATACATCTTGATTGCATGTTCGATCAACCTCCGACTGTAAGAGTTGGTAGAAATCATCTATTTCTTCTTCTTTGGCTCTGGTTGTTGGTGCATATATCTGAATGATAGTGGTATCATTGGACTTCCTTGTAAGCATATGGATATTATTATCCTGTCACTCACAATGTTGTACTTCAAGAAGGATCTAGAAAGGACTTTTTTAACTATAAAAGCACCCCCATTTTTTCTTACCTTTTCATCTCTGGAGTAATATATCATATGATCATCTGACTCAAAATGCCCCATGCTGGTCCATCTCATTTCACCAACATCTAGTATGTCAAGATATTGTAGCTGATGTTAGATGGATCTTGGCTGAAAGCAGGGAATACCAGAGGAATGTCTATCTGTGTTTCATGGATTATGCAAAGGCATTTGACTGTGTAGATCATAACAAACTATGGCTGACTCTGAGAAGAATGGGAATCCCAGAACACTTGATTGTTCTAATGCGAAACTTATACTTGGACCAAGAGGCAGTCATCAGAACAGAGCAAGGGAACACTGCTTGGTTCAAAATTGGAAAGGGCGTACGCCAGGGATGCATCCTATCTCCATACCTTTTCAACGTATATGCAGAACAGATTATCCGGGAGGCTGGGCTCTATGAGGAGAAATGTGGGGTCAAGATTGGTGGACGATTTATCAACAATCTGCGTTATGTGGATG
>NW_006400036.1:147675-149782 GCF_000299155.1 Elephantulus edwardii
ATTCAGTGACTGGGATAATTGGGATGGGAGTGTCAGAGACAGTGCAATTGGCACAGGACAGAGTGGAGTTTAGGGCTGTTGTACATAGGGTCGCTATGAGACGCAAGCGACTCGACGGCACATAACAACAACAACAACAACAACAACATTTCTTTCTTAACAATATCTAATTTTCCTACATTTATGGTTCTCACATTCCATGTTCCAATCACTAGTGTCTGCTTACAACTGTTCCTCTTTCTTTGTATTACCATACTTGAAAGCTCTAACTCAGTTGCCCTCTCTGTTAGTCTATGTGTATTCTGTTGTACATAGGGTTTTCATAGGCCTGCTATTTTGGAAGTGGATGGCCAGTCCTTCTTCCTAGTCTGTCTTAATCTGAATGTTCAGATTTAGAGAAGTGTCTGACAGGTAAGCAATTTATAGAAAAGTGAAAGATATAGCCCTCATTGTGGAGTTAACCATTAGTTACAGTGTTGTCCCTGTCCTTGGCCCAGTGTCTTGACACACTTATTTCCCAACTCCACCCTCCACCAGGATACCCCTTCACTTCTACCCACTTCCTTCAGCATTTATCTTCGCCAAGATCGTTCCTGAAACACGCAGAGGGGGTTACAGAAGAATCCGTGAGGGCAGAATAAGGGCCAGCCAATACAGAAGCAACTGCAAGGGAAAACTTTGCCCCACCCACAGGTAAACAAAAGGCCTAAAGCTGCACCAAGATCATTCCAAGACCTGCAGAGGGGCATGTAGAGGAAGAAAAATGCAATCTGTACACAAGTTCTACAGAACATATCAACCTCGCTTCAGAGACATTACCACTAACTTAAGAGACACATCAGGAATTGTCAGCAGCTCACGTGTTTGGAATCACAGAAGCCAAGAAAGTTTCAGATATAAGCTGTCAGATAAAGGGTTGGACAATGGAAGATAATAGGCATATAACAATGGTAATTATATAAAATATGTATATGAAAGATGATATAAAACACAAAATACATGTACAAAACAAAATGCACACGAGTGATTACATGCAAGCCAATAAAAAGAAAATGGCAGCATCAATATTGGAAAAGATACATTAATATGTTGCGGTATGTGGAGGTGTTATCTGTAGTAGGCAAAGATGACTTTAAACAATTATTAATAAAACCTGAAGACAATACACTTCGGCATGAACTGCAGTGAAACATAAAGAGAAGTCCTCAAATGGAACAATAAACAATCTGATAAAAAGAGAAAAGACTGAAATTCTTGAGGATTTCTATTTAAGTAGATCCACAATGAATGCCATTTACAGTTCTTGTTGTTACATGCCTGCAACTTACAGTGGCCCTATGTACAGCAGGAGGAAGCCTCCTCTATCCTGAACCACTGTCGCTGACTCCGACATACCTATCCCATTGCCCCAGTTACTGCATCAATCCATCTCATCCACAGTCTTCCTTTCCTGCACTGTCCCTTTACCCTTCCCAACCATGATGTCCTTCTCCAAGGACCAGTCCCTCCTGGCCACGTGCTCAAAATATATGAGACAGATCTTCAAAATCTGAGCCTCCAGGGAGGAACTTGGTTTCACTTTCTCCAAGAATGACTTACCCGTTTTCTTGGCGGTCCACGGTATGTTCAAGGCTCTTCTCCCAGCACCATAACTCAAAGGCATCAATTCTTCTTCTTCTGTCCTCCTTAGTTATTGTGCAGCTACCTGATGCATATCAAGTAATTGTGAAGATCATAGCCTGGATTAGGCACACCTTACACATAGACTGACTTTGTTGCTGTTCAGTACTCTAGAGAGGTCCCTGACAGGAGATTTTCCCAATGCAATTTGTCTTTTGATTTCCTGACTGGTGGTGCCAAGAGTGTTGATTGTAGAGCCAAGCAAGCTGTAACTATGAACAACCTCAATCTCTTCTTCATCTATCATGGTGCTACCAATTGGCCTAGTGGTGAGAATCGTTGTCTTCTTGATGTGGACATTCAATCCACACTGAAGACTATGTTGTAGTTATTGTTGTTATGTGTTGTCGAGTCATTTGCGACTCATAGCGACCCTATGTACAACAGCCCTAAACCCTGCTCTATCCTGTGCCAATCGCATTGCCTC
>NW_006400036.1:150967-157065 GCF_000299155.1 Elephantulus edwardii
TGATGTACTGTTCCAGTCGTTTTTGGACAATCTTCAGTAGAATCTTGCTTGCATGTGAAGCCAATAATATTGTTCTGTAGTTTCCACACTCAGTTGCGTCACCCTTCTTTGGGATGGGAACAAATATAGATCTCTTCCATTAAGTTGGCCAGGTGGTTGACAGGATTATATCCATACAGTTACAAGGAAGTCCCGTGAGTACCACTATCATTCAGATATATGCACCAACAACCAGAGCCAAAGAAGAAGAAATAGATGATTTCTACCAACTCTTAACAGTCGGAGATTGATCGAACATGCAATCAAGATGCATTGATAATAATGGGTGCCTGGAACACAAAAGTTGAGAACAGGGAAGAAGAATCAGTAGTTGAAAACATGGAATCGGTGACAGAAATGAAGCTGGAGGTAGAATGATTGAATTTTGCACAATCAGTGACTTATTCATTGCAAATATGTTTTTAAGAGACATAAACGCAGGTTATACAAATGGATTTCACCTGACGGTATGCATAGGAATCAGATAGATTACATCTGTGGAAAAAACCGCTGGAGAAGCTCAATATCAGCTGTGAAAACTAGGTCAGGAGCTGATTGTGGAACAGACCACCAACTACTCATGTGCAAGTTCAAGCTGAAGCTGAGGAAAATTAAACCAAATCCACAGGAGCCAAAATATGACTTTAATGTTATCCCACCTGAATTTCAGAATCATCTCAGGAACAGGTTTGAGGCCTTGAACACTAATGAGCGAAGACCAGATGAGTTGTAGGAGGATGTTAAATGTATCATCCAGGAAGAGTGCAAACAGTCATTACAAAGACAGAAGAGGAAGAAAAGACCAAAATCAATGTCAGAAGAAACTCTGAGGATTGCACTGGAACATAGAGAAGCCAAAGCACAAGGAAGAATCCAAGACACTTAGGAGCTAAACAGGCAGCATGGAATGACAAAGCAAAATATTACAATGAAATGTGCAAGGAGCTGTAGTCGGAAAATCAAAAGGGCCGAACTCGTTCAGCATTTCTTAAGCTCAAGGAACTGAAGAACACATTCAAACCTCGAGTTGCTATAATCAAGGATGCTTTAGGCAGAAAATGATCCAAGAGATATCAAAAGATGATGGAAGGAATATACTGAGTCATTGTATCGAAAGGAATTGGCAGATACAGAAGAAGTTAATGAAATAACATTTGAGCAAGAGCCTATGGTGATGAAGGAAGAAGTTCAAGCTGCCTTGAAGGAAATAGCAAAAAATAAGGCCCCAGGAATAGATGGTATACCAATTGACATATTTCAGCTAACAGATGCTGCCCTGGATGTGCTCACCAAGTTGTGCCGAGAAATCTGGAGAACCATTGATGGATAGCAAGTAATTAAAAAAAACATGGCCTGAATCAGCCACAGTTATTGAAAGGATAATTTCTTTTACACTGATTAGTAGTACTTTCTATAAAGTGTCCTCTGGTACCTTATTTGTAAGAAGCTGTGCAATCAAACCAAAAGGACACAGTTTGAATCCACCAGATGTTTGTGAGAGAAAGATGGACAGTGTCCTCCCAGATTGTTTATTGCCTCTGAAAACCCCCTGACATGTTTCCTATAAGGGTAGTTAACAATATTGTAGATATCTAAATTGCTGTACCACTCTGTCTTATCTGATTTCAGTTATATTCCTCCTCCTCCCAGTCCTGCCATTCTCATATGTGTCTGTGGGTTTTGCAGTTCCCTGGAAGGTTTCACAGAAACTCAAAAACTATCAGGGAAAGAGCACGTATGATTGTGGATGGTATAGGCCAATGTATGTGGTCACAGATGGTGAACTATGGGCCCCAAACTAGCAGGAAGAGGTGTTCTGTTGTCTGGTTAGATGTAGGGCCCCATGGAACAAGCATTGAATTTCCAAGGAACGTTTTTGATATTGAATTTCAGCACGATAACCCACACCTCTATGTGGCAAATTGGATAATACCTTCTAGTTTTGTGAGGCTTGTATACCACAAAGAGGATATAATCCTAAAATGGGAGGCAATAGATGGAAAATTTATATTAAAAATCAGTAGTAAAGGACCTCTCCAAACTGTCGAGGGGCAAAAATTTCAGTTTGTGGACTAAGGTGCGCCTTATTTAGGCTATGGTCTTTCCAGTCACTGGTACTTGCATCTGAGAACTGGACAATGAATAAGGATGACAGAGGAATGAGCTCTACTGGCCTAGTGGCAACAAGCTGCTTTGCAATCCTGAAGGCCTATACTTTGAATCCACCAAATGCTCCACTGCAGAAGGGGGGCAATCTCTTGCTGTGCCAGTTGGATCTGATTCCAGGACACACAACAAGAATTTTTTTCTCCCAAAAGATGACAGAGGAAGAATTGATGCCTTTGAAATGTATTGTTTGAGAAGAACACAGAATATCTCACAGACTGCCAAAAGAAAAAACATGTCTTAGAGAAGGTGCAGCCAGAGTGCTCATTGGAGTCAAATACGGTGAAGCTGTCTCACATACTTTGGACATGTTGCTAGGAGAAGTTACTTCTTGTAGAAGGACATCATTCTTGGAAAGGTAGAGGAATGGCGAAGGATAAGATGACTCTCAAGCAGGTGAATTGACAATGTGACTGTGGCAGTGGGCTTGCGTGTGTCAGAGCTTGTCAGGATGGCAGAGATTAGGACAGAATTAACATATTTCATTCATAAGATTGCTATGAGTCATACTTGACAGCACCTAAAAACAACAACGACATTTATTTAAATCTGTATATTTCTCTAAGCTAAGAGCAAGGAAACACTGCATGGTTCAAAATTGGGAAGGGTGTACGCCAGCGATGTATCCTAACTCCATATTTTATCACTCTATATGCAGAACAGATTATCTAGGAGACTAGGCTCTGTGAGGAGAAATGTGGCATCATATGCAGATGAAACAACCCTACTTGCGGGAACTGAGGAGAAACTGAAGTGCTTGTTGCAGAAAATCAAGGACTGCAGCCTTTAATATGGATTGAACCTCAATATAAAAAAAAAACCCAAAAATTCTCACCACTGGTTTGATTGACAGCATCGTGATAGAGGGCGAAGAGACTGAGATTGTTAACAGCTTTAGATTGCTTGGGTGCACAATCAACACGCTTGGCACCAGCAGACAGGATATTAAAAGACATATTAGATTGAGAAAGTCTGCTGTCAGAGACCTCTCTGAAGAGTACTGAAGAGCAAGGATGTCAGTCTGGAGACTAAAGTCTGCCTGATACAGGCCATGAGCATTGCAATCACTTTGTTATGCATCAGAGAGGTGGATGATAACTACAGATGATAGGAGAATTGATACCTTTGCGCTGTTGTGTTGGAGAAGAGTATTGAATCTATCACTGCCTGCTAAGAGAACAGGTTCATTTTGGAGAAGATGAAATCTGGCTGCTCCTTGGAGGCAAGGATTTTGAAGCTTTGTGTGACATACTTTGGACATGTTGCAAGAGGAATCAGTCCTTGGAGAGGGACAGCATGCTTGTGAGTATGTAGGGACAGTGCAAGAGAGGAATATCCTCAATGAGATGGATTGATTAATTGACTAGGGTAGTGGGTTGGATGCATCAGAAGCAATAAGATTGGCAAAGAATAGAGTAGGATTTAGGGCTGTTGCACATAGGGTCGCTATGAGTTGCAGGTGACTTGATGACACATAACAACAACAAGAACTGTGGGAGCCTAGACAGTTGTAACACAAGTTTGAATCCACCAGCTGCTCTTTGAGAGAAGGATGTGAAACCCCCATGTGATTTACTACCTCTGAAAACCTGCTGGAGGGTCAACTATGGGCCAGTTCCGACTCATAATAATGTTTATATATTGGAATATATTCTTGAATTATAATTTAACTACATTGTCATCAGAGAAAGTATGCTATAAAACACCAAGATTTATTATTTAACATGCATTTGATCAGTCTTGTTGAAGGTATTATGTGCAGTTGAATGTGTTTTCTACAGTTTCTGGGCTTTGTTTGTTGTGTTGTTGTTATGTGCCATGGAGTTGCCTGTGACTCATAATGACCCTCTGTACCATAGCTCTGAAGCCTGCCCGATTCTGAGCCAATCTCACAGACTGACACACCTTTTTCAATTTCCCTAACCCCTCTCATCCAGGGTCTTCCTCTCCTGTGCTGTCCCTCCAACCTTCCAAGCATGATGTCCTTCTCCAAGGATGGGGGCCTCCAGGCCACATGCCCAACTTATGTAAGATGGAGCTTCAAAATCCTAGCCTCTAATGAGAATAGTGGGCTTAGTGATTAGAAAATTTCGATAAGACCAAGATCGTTCATGGTCCTATTTAGGTTTTCCATTCACTTTATCATTTAGCATTTTCTCCCCTATTTTGATTGAAGTCTTTGAAATTTTTATAATATCATCCATAAAATAGTTCACGGCAATAGGTGTGATATCAGGTAGCCAGTATTGGTTTCAAATGTCATTTGAGGCCAAGATTAAAAATGGATGTCAGGTTTATCATCCCTTCCCACAGAGACCACTTTTCAACATGGCAGTAAAAGGAGGAACTTGGACATTTCATTGTACCTTTTGTTCTTTTCAGCCTGATCTTTATTTTCGAAGCAACATGGGATTTTTTTTTTGGTAGGACACTAGTGTAGTTTCCCAGCTTTACTTGTAAGTCTTGAAATGAGCATATATAGATACAGATATGTTACATGCAGATGTATTTATTTGGAAACCTGTAATAAAAAAAAAAAGGCTTCATGATGTGGATGGAACTCTTCTGTTTGTGGTGTACATTTGAAGAACAAGTAAAACTGCTATCAAGTGGACAGGCTGATGGTGCCGGTTTTGATAGGGCTTTGATTGTTTGCTCTGTTACTACAAACTTACACTTCTTCCAAATAGAAGAATGCATCCAGTGAGCCCCTGGGTGATGTAAACAGTTAAAGTCCTCTGATGTTGACTTAGAGGTGGGGAGTTGAATGTACCCAGGAGCGTGTTGAGAGAAAGTCCAGTACCTCTGAGTAACCAGCCAGCCATCGACAGCACTTTGGAACACAACCCCACTCAGAAATATTGGGTCTGAGTGAATTGGAGCCATCTCATTACCAACTGTTTTGGTTTGTTTGTTTGTTTTTTTTTTCCGTTGGACAGTTTCAGAGATAATGGTTCAGTGTTAGGTTTCTCAGCAGGGCAGGTGTATTTGTTTCAAAAATTGTGTTGTTCTCTGTGCATCATTGGATAGCCTTCCTTTCTCATTGTTCCTGCAAGAGGCTGTGTGAAGAACTGACTTTCTCCCAAGAACTATTCCATCTGGAAGGACTTTGCTGATGTGAAAAACTTGAAAAACCTGATGATACCAAGGTCATTTGACCTTAGTGCTAGCTCACTTTTTGTGATGCTTGTCTTCAAATAATACTCTACAATGCTCACCAGTCTCTACAAACTGGCTTGCATAGCTATAGTGATGTGAGTCTTCCCTGCTGAGCCTGAGTCTCTGGAAGACATTCCAGTGAACCATGGTAACCAAGGGACTTAGAGGAGGTAGGGAATGGAAAAAAAGGAGGGGCTGGATGTTCTTGTTATTTTTAGGTGTAGTAGAGTTGAGTACCACTCATAACAACCATATGAACAACAGATAAACCTTGTTGTGTCTTCGCCATCTTCACAGTTTCTGACACACTCGAATCCCATTTCAATAGTCACTGGGTCAGTCTATCTGCTTGAGGGTCTCCTCTCTTTTGGCAACCCTCTACCTTTGCAACCCTGTTTTAGCAACATGCCCAATAAGAGACAAAGCAATCTCATCTTTCGTTCCAAGGGGCATTCTGGTAGTACTTTCTCCAAAATATTTGTTCTTTTGACAGTCCATGGAATATTTGCTACTCTTCTCCAACACCATCATTCAAAGTTTTCACATTTGAATCAGAAGGGATCATTCAGTTCGGGTGTCTTCCTGCCCAAGTTCAGCACCAAATGAAAGGTTTCAGACCGAAGCCAAGAACCACGCCGAGATATTAAAAGAGCTTAGAGCAGCGCGAGGGCGACGCAGCACGAGGGCAAGGTCGCCAGACCGGGGGAACGCCGCCGCCAGACCGGGAACGCCGC
>NW_006400036.1:162976-164631 GCF_000299155.1 Elephantulus edwardii
TGGGAGGAGGGTAGAGAGAATAGTGCAACAACGAATGAGTGGAAGCCCAAAATCTCTGTAAATGTTTATGAAAATTAATAAAATATAATTATAGAGAAAAAAGAACAAAGTTTTCACATTTTCTTCTGTTATTCTTATCCATTGTTCAGCATAGGAAGTGACTGAAAAGAGTGTGACCTGAATGAGGTGTGTCTTAGTCCTCAAACTAACATGACTACTCATTAATTTGGAAAGATTCCCGACTGCAGACTTTCCCACTGTGGTATGTCTCATAATTTCCTGAGTTAGCAAGATGAAGTTGTTGACAGTTTCATTATTTCCTCTATTAATTCAGTGGTGAGAATTTTTTTTTCCCTTATGTTGAGATGGAATCCCTATTGAAGGCTCTATTTTTTTGTCTTCTGCAGCAAGTGTTTATTTTCATCAAGTAAGGTTATGTCATCTGCAAAACACAAGTGATTGATGAGTCTTCCTCCTATCATGGTTCCACATTCTTCTTCATAGAGTTGAGCTTCTGAAATAATTTTTTTCAGTATAATCTATGGCAGGTTTGGAAGCAGCAATGGCATCCACTTCCTAAACCACATGCCTCCAGAAACCATGAACTTAGATAGAAGTGTGTAGTTGTAGAGGGGCTTCAGGCCTTTTGTTCAAAGGGTCTCTATGAGTCAACGTGAAGGCAATCAACAATAACAACATATAGACTGAATAGGTATGGAGAGAGGATAGAACCTTGACACACACTTTTTTAAATTTTTAACCACGTAGTGTTCCTTGGCTCTCTTCACACAATAGCATCTTGATATGCATTTCTCATGAACTCAATTTCATGATCTGGGATTCCCTTTCTTCTCTATGCTAGCTATAAATTTTTGTGGACCATACAGTCAAATGCCTTTTAATAGTCAATAATGCATAAATAGACATTCTTCTGGTATTATTTACCTTCATCCAGAATCAATCTGACATCAGCAATGATATCCCTGGTGCCATGGCCTTTTATAAATCCTTTAACTTCTAGCAGTTGTCTATCTACTGTTCTAGCCATTTTTGAATGATGTTCACCAGTCTTTTGTTTGCTTGTGATCGTAATGATCTTTTTCTGTGATTTCCAGTCTGTTGCATCATCTTTTTTGGGAGTGGGAAAATAATACAGGTCACTTAAGTGTGTTCTTGTGAAACTATACCTACACTAAGAGGAAGTTGAACTTTTGAAGAGGAATGTGGCATCAGGATCAGTAGACTATTCCTTAAAAACCTTGATTATACATATTGCACAACTTGTCTTAGGAAAACTGAGGAGAACGTCAGTGCATGCTGTAGAAGCTTGGACTGCAGCCTTTAATATGTATTTTATCTCAAACTCTAAACAAGTGAAATTCCTCACAACTATGCCAATAGGCCATATTTTGATGGAAAAGATGATAGTTGTCAGTGATTTTTTTTCCCACCTCCATAATTTCTTTTTTATTTATTTTACATTATTTCTTAAAATTTATTTGCTTACAAAGGTAATATACATTGTGTTTCATACTATTCTTCATTCACATTGTGTTCATACAATCATTCACATACATTATGTTTTATAAAATACCACTGTATTTTATAAAATAACATTGTACCTTGCCCATCATTACCAGATGTCTTTTCATTTG
>NW_006400036.1:166684-189729 GCF_000299155.1 Elephantulus edwardii
TTTCTAAGTATACCATCATATCATCTGCATAGAGAGATAATTTTACCTCCTCTTTTCCAATTTGGATTCCTCTTATTTCCTTCTCTTGTCTTATTAGTTGTGAGTGATTTATCTCACTTGAATTCACAGTGAACAACTTTGGTACTACTGGTCAACAAATCAAAAGATGTATCACATTTTAAAATCTACCATCAACAACCCCTGTAGAAAAAAAAAACAGCAAAAAAAAAAAAAAAACCAACACAACCCTTGTAGAGTGCTGAAGAGCAGGGATGCTCATTTAAAGATGAAGGCATTCCTGTTGCAATCTGTGGTCTTTTAAATTATTTATTATGCTTCTGAATTAAGAAGGGTGACCCAACAGAGTGTGGAAATTATAGAACAATATCATTGATTTCACATGCAAGGAAGATTCTGCTAAAGATTATTAAAAAATGACTGGAACAGCACATCAGTAGAGAACTGCCAGAAGTCCAGGCAGGGTTTAGAAGGTGTCATGGTACTAGGTATATTGTAGTTAATGTTAGATGGATCTTAGCTAAAAGCAGGGAATACCAGAGGAATGTCTATCTGTGTTTCATTGATTATGCAAAGGCATTTGACTGTGTGGATCATAACAAAATGTGGCTAACTCTGAGAAGAATGGGAATCCCAGAACACTTGATTGTTCTAATGCGAAACTTATACTTGGACCAGGAGGCAGTCGTCAGAACAGAGCAAGGAAACACTGCATGGTTCAAAATTGGGAAGGGTGTACACCAGGGATGTGTCCTCTCTCCATACCTTTTCAGCCTGTATGCAGAACAGATTATCTGGGAGTCTGGGCTCTGTGAGGAGGAATGTGGGGTCAAGATTGGGGGAAGATCTATCAACAATCTGCAATATGCAGATTACACAAACCTGCTTGCTGTAACTGAGGAAGACCTGAAACGCTTGCTGCAGAGGGTCAAGGACTGCAGCCCTCAATATGGATTGAGGCTCAATATCAAGAAGACAAAGATTCTCACCACTAGACCAATTGGCAGCATCAGGATGGATGGTGAAGAGATTGAGATTGTTCTCAGCTTTAGTTTGCTTTGCTCCACAGTCAACACTTTTGACACCATTAGCCAGGAAATTAAAAGACATTTTGCCATGGGAAAGTCTACTCTTAGGGACCTCTCCAAAGTGCTGAAGAGCAATGGTGTCACTCTGGAGACCAAGGTGCACCTGATATAGGCCATGGTCTTTGCAATCAATTGTTATGCGTCAGAGAGTTAGACAATGACTAGGGAGGATAGAAGGAGAATTGATGCCTTTGAGCTGTGGTGCTAGAGAGGAGTACTGACTGTAACATGTACTGGTAAGAAAAAAACAGGTTCATCCTGGAGAGAATTAAACCAGGCTGCTCCTTGGAGGCAAGGATTCTGAGGCTTCATCTGACATACTTTGGACATGTTGCAAGGAGGGACCAGTCCTTGGAGAGGGACATCATGCTTGGGAAGGTGGAGGGACAGCACAGGAGGGGAAGACCCTCTATGAGGTAGATGGATTCAGTGACTTGGGTAATGGGGGTAGGTGTGTTGGAGACAGATTAGCCCAGGACAGAGCAGGGTTTAGCGCTGTTTGTTGGACATAGGGTCACTATGAGTCACAGGCGACTCGATAGCACATAACAACAACATAAGCTTCTGAAAGTTGGACAATGACTAAGGTTGACAGAATTAATGACTTTATACTGTGTTGGAGAAGAGTCCTGCTTATTCCATGAAATGCCGAAAGAACAAACAGATAGATCTTAGAGAAAGTAGAGCTAGAGTTCTCTCTGGAAGCAAAGATGCTAAAGCCTTGTCTTACATATTTCAGACATGTTGCTAGGATAGGCTGTTTCTTGGACAGGGACATCATTCATCGAATTAGAAAGTCAGAGGTTCGCTGAATGAAAGACATTCAGCCAGTTAGATTGACACAGTGAGTGCCACAAAGAATGTTTCTAATGTGGGAGGATCTTAGAGTGTAGGGCAGGATTCAGATTTGTTCTTTATAGGTTTGCCATGTGTCATACTCAACTTTATGGCACCTAACAACAACAATAGAAGGAGGGATCTTTTGGTGAGGCACAAAGCCTCATGAGAGCAAGAGGCAAGTTTTTTTGTTCCAGATGGATGGGCACTGGTGTATTTGTCCAGCTTAGTTTTCAATCTCCAAATGGACAAATGTAGATACAGATGGTTAGTTGCCGAAGATGAAATTATCTGGAAAATTCTTCATGAGGTGGATAGCATTTTACTGCTTGGTGTGAGTATTATAAGACCAAGTAAGAATGTTATCAAGTGGACAGGATGATAGTAACTGATTTGGTATGATGTCAGCTCTTCGGCTACAAATCTGTGTAGAAATTGAGGAACATAACCACATAGACATGGGTGGTGTAAACCGTTAAATTCCTCTACTACTGACTGTGAGGTGGGAATTCGAATGTACTCTGTAATGTCTTAGGAGAAAGACTCAGTGATTATCTTTGGCTAACAGCCAGCCCTGTAGAGCACTATGTAGTCAACTGAACTCGAAGAAACATGGGTCCACATGAGTTGGAACTCTCTCGGTACCAGCTTTTTTCTTTTTGTCAATCCTTGAGCAGTTTCTGTGACCAATGGTTGAGTGCAACGCTTCTCAGCATGGCATGTGCATTTCTTTCTAAAGTGAAGGTGATCTCTGTACATCACTGAATCTCCTTCCTTTCACAGTAAGAGGCTGTGTGAAGACCAAGTTTTCCTTTGAGAACCATTCCATCTACAAGGAGTTTAGTGATGTGAAAGAACTTGACAAGCCTGATGATGCCATTGGAGCTGGGACAGGCCTTGGTCCAGGTGCTACCCCTGGCAAAGACAGAGGACCCTCCACTCTCTGGATTAGTTGCTGCCCCTTCTCCAAGGGGAAATCTCCATCCCTGAAGCTGCTCAGCATCTTTTCAGACGCTTTCAGTACCAGGTGCTTTCTGGGCCCCATGAGACTATGAGGTCACTTGGGAAACTCTGTTTCGAGGCTGCAGCCAGAGGTTCCCAGCAAAGAGCAGATCCTGGAGCGCCTCCTTCTGGAGCAGTTCTTGACTACCCAGTCCTGGGAGATCCAGATGTGGGTGTGCTCACAGTGACCCCGCAGTAGAAAGGTGACTGTGACTCTAGTAAAGAGCTTGAAGGGCGAATCCCAGAGACTGTGGCAGTGGGTAAAGAGGGTATTGGGATCTAGGTTCCTCTTGAGGCATTCTCATGCCTTATCTACACTGCTGCGTGCTTCTGAGTGTCCTGGATGGTACAAATGGTTCTGTACTTGTACTTTGTACTTGACTATTAACCATAATGTAGGTAGTTTGAACCTGCGAAGTGACACTATTAGAAGAAAGATCTTGTCCTCTGCTTTCCATGAAGCTTATTGCTAACAAAAACCCAAAGAGCTCCTCTGTTCATGGTGGTGAGCACCATGGTGTGAGTTGGAATGAATCCTTCTACACCTGCTTTGTTTTAGGTTTTTGTATGTGTTAGTAACTGTCTGCACTCTAGCTGTTAGAAATTGAATATACCGTCTCCGGTTCCATTCTAACTTAACACTAGAATGTTTGCATTTGTTTAAATTTTTATTGCTAGACTGTCCAATTGAAACATAGTATTAGGGGTCCTCCTTGTAGGTCTAACAGTCCTGGTTAAGTGCCAACGGTTGGCTTCTCTTGTGATATTTCCATCATGAGCTGGAAGTATCTGCTGTACGAGAAAATGAAGCTTGCTGTCATCGTCCCCATTACCTTTTCCAAAGAACTATAGTTTAATATAGAAGATTCACTTCATGATTTTAGGTATTGCAAATCAATATCCTTCAGTAACTAATTATATATGGTCTTTAGATCAGCACCAAGGTTCTGTGACAGGAAAACTGACCTGAGGAGGTGGAGTCTGCAAGCTACCAAGTGAGGGAGGAAGAGGCCAGTCTTGAAGTGGTGCCTCAGGAGCTGGAGCTGGGATTTTAGAATTCAGCCTCAGGACCAGAGGAACAACTGAGCCACATCATCAAAGGGGAGCATGACACTGAGTTGGAAATAGGTGAGAGTCAGTTATTATTCATGGTTGTATTGGGGGCCTTAGAGAAAGTTACAGTTCCTGGCTTTCTGATTTGAAAGTGTGTTCAGACTGAAATGTCCTTCAAGATTTTGGGAGCAAGATGATGTCTGCAAGTCATCCTGATTAAGAGATTAAGTGTGTTTATGTCAACTTTATATGTGCATTAGACCATTTGGATTTGGGACCTGAGGAAGGAGAAGAGGCAGTATTTGGGTGAGTCTCTTTGAGATATTTGAGGGACTTGGTCTTTGTGATGCAAGTGCGAATCTTGAAATTGTGCATGGAAGTATCAGTTTTAATTTGTCAATTATTTTTTTAAATTAATGCCCTCTGTCGATTGACTGAGCAGGACATCTAAATTCTCAAAACTTCTTGTTTCTTACTTCAGTGATGGTAGCTCCCCAGTTTCATTCTAGACCTGAGGAAAGGCTCATCAACAACCAGTCCTCTGAAGGTTCCCTTCTTCAAGCGTCATCTCAGTTGAGGAAAGCTGCTCACCTCTGAACCGGTTTTCACCATTCACCATAGTCAGGAGGATTGAAATGAGTCTCTGTTTAGAAATACAGTGGAAAAAAGGACCTTGATAGGCTAACAGAAACAATACATATCAAGAGAAACTTGAATTTCAGTATGTCTCTCAGACCTTCTCAAAGGAGAATATATTTACATATAATTTTTTTAGAAAACATCATCTTTATTTAAAAAATTTGGCTTCTACCCAAGTAATCAGTTGCTAGGTTATGTAAAGATGGTAAAAATGATCATTAGATAATCTTTTAATTCACTGTAAAAGATATAAACATTCAAAGTTCCCAATTGAAAGTTTCAATCCTTCCCAAAAGGCAGGAGGTCATAACTTGTAAATATAAGGCCTTTGAGATGACATATCATTAAGTAAAGGACCTCAGTGATGAGTTTCTCAAAAGCAAAGCAAAATACATTTAATTGCCATTTGAAACAGGGGAATCTAGGCCCTAATCACAGGTGAAAAAGACCTCTGATTAGACAAAGGGAGAATGAAGCAAGTCAGAGTGGGAGACCTTTACTAACATTAAGAATGAAGAGCCAGAGTGGAGTGAGATCTGGGTTCTCTGGTGAGAATTCATAGACCTAGGGCAGAGAGTGACCAAGACACAGGGATGTCACTGAGGAATGCCTAGCTGTGAATAGAGCAGCTGCATTGTAGACAAGCGAGGAGGACCTGAAGTGCTTGCGGCAGAAAGTCAAGGACTGCAGCCTTCAGTATGGATTGAAGCTCAACATCAAGAAAACAAAGATTCTCACCACTGGGCCAATTGGCAGCATCAGTATGGATGGTGAAGAGATTGAGATAGTTAACAGTTTTCGTTTACTTGGCTCCACAATCAACACTCTTGGTAACAGCAGCCAGGAAATCAGGAGACGAATTGCATTGGGAAAGTCAGCTGTGAGGGACCGCTCAAGAGTACTGAAGGGCAACGCCGTCAGGCGGTAGACTAAGTTGTGCCTGACCCAGGCTATAGTCTTCGAAATTACGTGCTATGCATCGGAGAGTTGGACAGTGAATAGGGATGATAGAAAGAGAATTGATGCCTTTGAGCTGTGGCATTGGAGAAGAGTGTTGAATATACTATGGACTGCTAGGAGAACAAACAGGTTTGTCCTGGACAGGGTGAAGCCAGAATGCTCCTTGTAGTCAAGGATTCTGAAGCTTCGTCTGACATACTTTCGGCATGTTGCAAGGAGGGACTGGTCCTTGGAGAGGCACATCATGTTTGGGAGACTGGAGGGACAGCGCAGGAGAGGAAGACCCTTGATGAGATGGATCGATTTTGTGAGTGGAGTGGTGGGAAAGAGTGTGTTTGAGATGGCGAGGTTGACACAAAATAGAACAGCGTTTAGGGCTCTTGTACATAGGGTCGCTATGAGTCGCAAGCAACTCAATAGCACATAACAACAACATACTACTCTCATATAAACTCTCTTTCTCACATTGGTCCCACAACTGTTGATGATTTGTGAGACCATGTATCCACAGTTAAGGCAGCTGAAGACTATGCCCTTCCGCCCCAATGAAGGCAGAAAGCTAATTTTTAGGGTTTCTATCACCACAGTAGTTCACAAATGTTGAAAACAGACAAGGAATTTTCCCCAGAGCTGACAAAGAGAGAAAAGTGTCTTGTGAAGCTAGTGCCCAAATTTGATCTTCTAGCTTCCTAAAATAGGAGAGAATAAATTTCTATTCCTTATAGCCATCCACTGCTCTGTCCTATAAACATGAAAAGCCCATCACCCTGCATTTCCTCTTGTGCATTTTACAATCTCTCACCTCTTGCCTTTCTCCAAATTCCTCTTGGGATCCTGCGTACCACTGATTTGATTTCTGTCATCATAGATTAGTTTGTATTTTCTAGGTTTTTATATAAACGAACTCATACTGTATATTCTCTTTGTTCTTCTACAAGTATTTGTTTTCATTGCCTCTAACTATTTTATCAACCTCTGTCACAGATTGATGACAGTGTACCTGGAAGTCATCTTATTTATATATCTTGTACATTCAGCCTATAGGCAAGTTTATAGTTCTCAGGAGTTGTGAAATATTTTTTTTATCTTTATTTGTTCTACACTTTCTTTCCTGCCCCCACCCCCAACCTTCCTCCTGATTCATAGAATCACTGTGAGATATTGTGGATTCCACTGCTAATACCTTGATGACTGCTTTGAATTAAAAGTACAGTGCTTCATAAGCAGATAACGCAGCATAAGCGATCTGTAAACCTGACTTTTCGCTGTTTCTTGATGAGAATTTAGGTGAGGACTAAGATTTAAAAAACTTTTAACAGCTTACTCAAGGTCATAGATCAGAAGGCAGTAGGACTTCCTCTTTTGAGTGCCTAAGTCTTCATAGCTCAAGAGTCAGTCTCATGATTGTCTAGTCAGAACAGTCAAAGCTGACTCTCCATCAGGGATTTTCTTCCTGTGGAGTCTCTGGTGGATTTGAACAACCAGAGATGCAGCACCTGTGATTTGGCAGCATAGTTCCCTACAGAGTAGGTCATCCAAGCTCCATCGACTTAATTTTTGTTGTTATGAATTGCCTTGTCAGAACCGACTCATAGCTGACCCTCCAGTGGATTTTCAGTCAGTAAATCTCAGGGGAGAGATTTGCCCATCTTTTACTCTAGAGCAGCTAATAGATTTGAATTGCTTTCCTTTGAGTTGACAGTGTACTTGTTTAGCACTAAGCCACCATCTTTCATTTAGAGGATATGTGTTGTTACTGTTAGGTGTCATCGAGTCAAGTATGGCTCATAGTGATCTTATGAACAGCAGTTTTGAACCATGCTCTATCCTGCGCCATCCTCATACTTCCTGACAAGCAAGAGCCCATTGCAACAGTTACAGTGTCAATCAGCCTAGTCGAGGGTCTTCCTCTCCTTCACTGCCCCTCCACCCTCCCGAGCATAAGGACCCTCTCTGCAAGTAATAGCCCCTCTTAGCAACATGCTCAAATTATATGAGGTGAAGCTTCATCATTCTTGCCTTCAAAGAGCACTCCAGCTGCAGCCTCTCGAAGACTTATCTGTTCTTTTGGCTGTCCAAGGGATGTTCAGTGCTCTTTTCTAACTTCACAGCCCAAGGCCTCAATTCTTCTTCTGCCATCCTTATTCATTGTCCAGCTCTCATAGATAGTCAGCAAATGATCAGAAAGCCTTGGCCTGAATCAGAAGCCCCTTAGTCCTCAAATGACATCATTACTCTTCAATAATTTGCAGAGACCCCGAACTGCAGATTTTCCCAGTGCAATGCATCTCTTTATTTCCTCACTGCTGGTACCAAGTGTGTTAATTGTGAATCTAAGCAGGATGAAGCTGTTGACAGTTTCAGTCCCTTCTCCATCCATCGTGATGCTGCCTAAAGGTCCAATGGTAAAAATCATCGTGTTGTTGACGTTGAGATGTAATACACATTGAATTCTGCATTCCTTGATCTGCAACAAATGCTTCAAGTCCTCCTCACTTTCTGCAAGCAAAGTTTTGTCACCTGCATAAGGCAGGTTATTGATGAGTCTCCCTCCCATATGTGAGGGTTACCTTATTCATAAACACAACTCATCTGTTGATTGAATGTTTCAACTCAGAACTCTTGGGAAATTTCAGGGGTGTGTTGCCCTATCTCTGTACACCATTCTTGTCTCTAGATGAGACTTAAACAAAGTTAATTTCTTTATTGATTATATTCTCTTATGCAGATTTGCACTGCCATAAAATTCCTTTTTCATTTGTTTTTACCTTGGAATTTCTAGATTTCACATAAATATTGGGAATGTCAAATGTGGAGAGGTTAAAAAACCTACTTCCAGTATGTTCTCTATTCAATAGGATGAGTTTGCCCTTAGAGGCATACATCTTTTTTTTCTATTTAATTTAGTTTGTTTATTTTTCATTTCAATGAACATCTACAGAGATTTTGGAATTCCATTTCATTTATTGTTGCACCCTTCTCCCCGCACACACCCTGTCCCCCCTTTCCCCCGTTTGCTCCTCTCCTTGAAAAGCAAAAGAAAAACTCCCTCATTGGTACACAATCCCCCCACACCTCCCCAAACCCCACCCCCACCCCAAATATAATCCATTCTGCAACCCTCATTGCGTACTCCTACGATAAAAATAATGCCCTAAGATAGAATACTTTTAGACTATTCTCTCCCCCATAGACTTCAATGCCGTAAACATATTTCATCCAGTTTTTCTCAGTCTTACCCCCACCCCAATGCCAGCCTCATTCTACAACAGTGGCACCATATAGCATTTGTCCCTTTGTGACTGAGATACCTCACTCAGCATAATGTCCTCCAGGGTCACCAATTTTGAATAATATTGCATGAGTTCCTTGTTTTTCAATGCAGCATAGTATTCCATTGTGCGAATATACCACAGCTTCTCTACCCATTCGTTTGTTGATGGGCATTTAGGTTGTCTCCAACTCCTTGCTATTGTAAACAAAGCCGCGATAAACATGGGTATGCATATAGAGGCATACATCTTAAAACCATACAAGTAAAGACCTGAATGTTTTCTACTAAGTACAAGAAATACTGCAATAGGGAACTGAAGTTTTACTCTTGGCCTCTACTTCCATTCATTTTTCTCCCAGGGTTTTTTAGATCTTCTGATGTTTAGGCTCCTTTGGCATAATTCATTCCTTCTCACTTTTGATCTAGGCAGCATCAAGTACCTTCTTTAGCACCATGTTAAAGGCCATGACATTGAATTTTTATCAGGAACAGTGAGGCAGTTAGATTCTACTTAGAAAGAACACTACTAGAATCTCAAACTGGAGACCACTGGGAAAATATTTTCAGGAGATGAAGGCCTGGTTTACCATGGGGAAGGAGGTGGAAGGGCTAAGGATTTTTAGGTGATGTTTTTATTCTTTTATAGGCACAAGTTCACCCTGAAATGCTCAGAGTAGACAATCCTTAATAATACAGATTGGAACTAGGGTGAGTGGAAGCTAGGACAGGTAGAGCAAGAAATTCTCTGCATTCAATTTTTGGAGCTCTAGTTGTTACACTGCATACAATAGCTCCTCCAATCTTCACATCATTCTTATTATTAGAGATGCTGTCGTGTATTAAACATGATCAACGTGTCAGATCAAGATAGTGTTTCCCTGTTCTGTCCTTTGTAAGTGCTGAATGTAGCTGGCTTGGAGTCCCTGCTCTTTTCCCGCACATAACAACACTGCCTCTCCCAAATATGGGTGAGCTTTAGTCATGACCTTAGCCCCGGGTCACAGATGGCTTGCAGAGCCTTCTGTCTACCTTGTCAGACTCTACTTTTCCTCTTTTCTGTCATATTTCTTGGCATCTTGTGAAGACTAGTTTGACACACTCCATGTTCTAAGATGCATGTCCTGTTACAGGGTCCAGAGCCTTCATGATTCCTTCATTTTTGTGTAGTCAGATCTTTGAAAGACTCTCATGCACTCCTAGTTCTCCTCATTCACACAGGCTCACCTGGTGATCTCTCTCTTTGCCAGCCACTGTCAGTCCCAAACCTGACCCAGCTAATTCAGCTGAGAATGGGGAAGGACTATGAGAAGGTCCCAGCTGCCACCTGCAGTGATGAGTCAGTTTTCGTTGGTCCTGAGACATTTCTGACCTTCCCTTGTTAAGGCAGGTATGGCGGTTGACTAGTATTCCTTTTCTATCCATTCTTTAGTTATAACAGGCATGGCTTCGTCAGATCTGTTGTAGTATTGATGGTGGATCTCTTCATCACTGTTTGTTGAGTTTTGACACATTTATGTAGTAGTTGAAGAGGGTCTCCCATCTGCTGTCTTCAGTCTGCTCTATAAAGTTGTAATAGATTTTCTTCAGTGAGAATTAAGATTGATGTAGACAGATAAAAAATACATGTAAAATTCCATTAAAAGAAAGTTTACATAATATCCATCATTATCTTTATGAGAAAAACTGTTCAAAGTAGTCTTTTATTATAATTTTAAAGAACAGTAACCAACTCTGTGTATAATAAAACAATGAAAAAATTAGAAAAAGTGCTTTATCTAGTCTCTTTCATTAAGCAATGTTGTCGTTATTTGCTATTTAGTGGACTACTATTCATTGCCATCCTGTGAACTACAGATATGAACCTTGCCATGTCTTGTGACATCTTCACAATGTCCACCATGATCCAGCCATTGTTACAGATGATGTGTCAGTCCATCTCCTTTGTGGTCATCCTTTCTTTGGTTGGGCCCCTACCTTTCCTAGCATGATGTCTTTTTCCAGGGGAGCACCCTGTTTGGACTTCCTCCAAATAGAGGAGGATTGTTTTGTTGGCAGCCTGTGGGATAGATATTCCATACTCTTTCCCAGCACCATAGTTCAAAGGCATGCTCTCTTCATTGGTCTATTGGTCTTCTTTCGTGATAATATATCTTTGAGATTCATAGGAAACAATTGAAAATGCCATCACTTTTTTCAGGTATACCTTAATCTTTAAACTGACAGCCTTGTTCTTCAGCACTTGGATGAGCAGATTTTTCTAATGTAATGAGTCTTGTGATTTCTCTTGACTGTTACTCCCATCCATATTGATTGTGGATCTAAATAAAGTTAAATCTTTGACAACATCAATCTTTCCACTGTCTATAATTTGGTCACTAGTATTGGGCTACAATCCAGGTGGGGAAATCATCTGGAGCAGCCAGATTCTTACAGAGTTTGTTTTCTGGTTCTGGTGAGACTTAGGGTGAAATGTTTACTGGCCTATGGGTCTGAGTTGCTAGTATTCTACAACTCTATGGCACTTAACAACCAGAGCTCTGTTTGCCTATTGGATAGAATGCTATGCTACCAAGCCAAAGGTCAGTGATTTTAATCTGCCGTCCTCAAGCCTAGTTTCAATTGTTTTTGGTCAAACATTCTTCTAAGTGGCATAACACTGGCTGGTCCATTTGCTGTACAGAGGTAACTCTTGGTTGCTGTGGTGCTAAACACTATGACACTCATGTGTCTAATGTGATAATGATTACCCATCGTGGACAGCGTTTGGTGGAGCTCCCCAATTAAAACAAGCTAGGAAGCAAGGCTGGCATCCACTTCCAAAATAGCTTGCCTCGGGAAACTCTATGAACTTATAGAAATGATGAAAGTTATACAAATGTTCATGTCTTTCGTTCATAGGGTCAGTATGAGTCCTCTACGATTTGATGGCACTTAACAACAACAACAAAGTGTAGAGAGCTCTGTTGGCCTAGTGGACAGAAAATTATGCTACCAAGCCAAATGTGGGTGATTTTAAACTGTAGCACCCAGGCCTGGTTTTAATTGGTTTTGGTCAAACATTCTTCTAAGTGATATAGCACTGTCAGTCCATGTGCCTTCGTGGGGAAGCTCATAGTTGCTGTGATACTAAACACTGTGACACTGATGTGTCTAATGTGATAATGGTTACCAATTGTGGGCAGTGTTTGATGGAGCTCCCAGATTAAAACAGGCTTGGAAGCAAGAGTGGCATCCACTTCTGAAAAAGCTTGCCTCTAGAAACTCCAGGAACTTGGAGAAATGATGAAAATTGTACAGGTGTTCCAGTCTTTCGTTCATAGGGTCACTATGAGTTGACAGCACTTAACAGCAACATCATGATGTTGCCTATTGATTCAGTGTTGAGAACTTGTATTGCTTTGATGTTGTGATGCAGTCCATACTAAAGGCTATCAACTTCGATCTTCTGCAAAAAGTGTGTCAAGTCTTCTTCACTTTCCGCATATATGGTTGCATCATCAGCATAGTCCAAGTTGTGGATGAGTTTTACACTAATCCTAATGCTACTTTACTTCCATTAAGCAGTAACAACAATTACTTCATAAAATTGTAAGAAATCTGTACTTGATCTGTCTCTACACACTTTCTACAGCATTACAACTGTCAAACAAGTATTAGCTATTAACCAACAGATGCTTCTATGAGTCTTTTCAGAGTTGATGGTGGTTGTTAGGTGGCATTGTGTCAAGTACTACTCTTGTTGACCCTGTGAACAACAGAGCTGAACCCTGTCCTTTCTTGTGCCATCTTCAACATCCCTGACCCACTTGAGTACATTTCTACTGTAACTGTGTCTGTACATTGCACAGAGGGCCTTCCTTTCTTTCAGTAACTCTCCATCATTCCAAAGATGATATCCCTCTCCAAGGAATAGCCTCTCCTAGTAACATGCTCAAGTATGTGATTAGAAGCTTTGTCATCCAGAGGTACTTCAGGATAAAGGCCTGGTCTGCTTCAGGTTAATCAGCAATTTCAAACCCACTTCATCGTACAGAACAATAATAATTCATAGTCCCACGATCCTTTGTGTTGGTAGAACAACCACTTACTGCTGAATAGTTCATGTTGTTGTTGTTGTTATGTGCTGAGTCTCCTGCAACTATTAGTGACTCCATGTACAACACCCCTAAATCCTGCTCTATCCTATGCCAATCTTATTATCTCTGATACAGCTACCTCCATTACCACAGTCACTGAATCAATACATCTCATCAAGTGTATTCTCTCTTGCACGGTCCCTCTGCCCTCTGAAGCATGACATCCCTCTCCACAGACTTATCGCACCTTGCAACATGTGTAAAGTATGCCAGACAAAGCTTCAGAATCCTTGCCTCCAAGGAGTTCCCTCGCATCCCCCTATCCAGGATGAACTTGTTTGTTCTCTTAGTAGTTCAGGGTATATTAAATACTCTTCTCCAGCACCATAGCTCAAAGGCATCAGTTCTTCTTCTATCATAAAACAGATAGATATGTCTCAGTAAAGGTGCAACCAGACAGTGCAACAATGAACGAATGAAAACACAAAATCCCTGTAAATGTTCACTAAAACTAATAAAATTTAACAATAATTTTTTAAAAAGGTGCAACCAGAATGCCCCTTGGAAACAAAGATGGTAAAGCTTTGTCTCTTATACTTTGGACATGTTGCTAGGAAAGGCCATTACTTGGAAAGTGAGATCACGCCAGAAAGGTGTAAGTTTAGCAAAATACAGAAAGGCTGCCAAAGTGCTAGATTGACATTATGATTGCAGAAGTGGACTGAAGTGTATCAGAGATGCTGAAGATCACACAGGATGGAACAAAATTCACATCTGAGGTTGATAGTCTTGGTATGAGTTATAGATAACTTGAAGACACCTAACAACAACAGATCATTGACTGATATCAGTGAGATTATATAATATTTGATCTTTGGTGGTATGGCTTCTCTGGAATTGTGATCGATGGTTTTAATCTGCCAATAATGCCTCAGGAGGAATGTAGTCCGTATCTTCTTGTGAGTTTTCCAGCCTTGGAATCTTCCTGGATAGTCAGCTGTGAGGTATTTCCATCTTGACAGTAGTGAGTTGTCTGGTGTATTTTTTTGTTTTGTTTTGTTGTATGATTGACTTAATTCACTCACTGCAGTGATTGCAGGGCTTATCCATGTTATAGAATGTATGTGGACTTCAGTTCCTTTCTCAGCAGTATTGCGTTTTAAGTAAGTACAGTGCTTATTGTGTGTTTACTGAGTGCTGCAGTGAACACTGGTCACCCTATACCTTACTGTTAGCAGTCAAACAAACTTGAAAATACTATATAGCAGAATGCATTCCCATCCACTCTGTCTTCCTCTCCTGCCCCCATCTCACCTGCTTATGTGGCTCCATTAGATTATACCTTAACCCAGGCTGTGGAGAGTCAGGTAGACCAGCCTGCCTGCACAGGCAATGGAAAGCCACAGTAGTTAATTCAGCGGAAAAAATACAGGGGGAAAAGGTGTAGTTTAGAATGATTGATTAGGTCTTCGGTACAGGTGACTCTGCATAAAAAAAAGGTTGTGGCAATAGCATTGTGTGGCCGATTGTTGTACATCAGAATAAACAAGAAAACCAACAGGAAGCTGCCATAACTAGTGGGTCTTACCGGTCTAGAGTGGAACCGAGTGCAGAAGTCAGAGGAGAGAGAACAGGGGTCATGTGAAAGAGGAGCGCACAGTTGGAGCAGGGCCGCAGAAGAGTGGGCTTCTACAACCCAGTCCTCTTACTGTAGTTTAGAATCCACTTATGTTTTTCTCTTATTTCTTCGGATTTTAAGCATGACCCTGAAGTTTATGTGCAAGAATTCAGTAGGCAAGAATAATAGAAAATGTTAAAAGGACAAAGGGCGTGAAAGTGAAAATATGAAGAGTCGATTGTAATATGAAGTCAGTATGTGGTACAGTTAACAGTGTAAACACTAACAAAGGGCTCTTGGTATAAAGCCCTTCTGAAAAATCAAGCATTGAAAACGTCATGGAGAATAATTCTGCTCTAACTTACAAAGGACTAACAGAAGTCAGAATTGAGTGAAGAGCTAATGATTTCACTTGTATTACAAAGGTCAGATAATTAGAATAGAAAGATCATTGGGATTCTGATTTGAGAACAGATGCATGGATCAGTGGATTTGAAAATGGAGCCTAGGAAGACCAAGTGATCTGTACTAGGAATGTGATTTGTTCTTCTATTAAATCAGTAGGAACGAGTCATTGTTAAATGAGCAAAATGGGAAAATTGTGGGGCAAAAAGTGGTCTTAGATGCTGGAGTAGCCCCCACAGGCAGTGGTTGGTTGAGTAACCCTTCCCCCTCCCTCAGAGCGATTCTCAGGTGGTTCAAAGCTTGCTGACCCTCCCAGAGCTGAGGGCCAGAACCCCAGGGCTGAGAAGAGTGGGGTGCAGGGGGTGGGGGCGGTGAGTGGGAGCCACCCCTGTCCCCCACCTCAGGACAAGGCAGGGGATGTGGCCAGTCTCTTAAGATGAGGTGGTGATTGGTCTCAGACAAGAAGTAAAAGAACCAAACAGGGAACCATTCATAATTTCAAGAAGAGGCGAAATAGTTAATATGGAACAAAAAGATTGTGAAGCACACAATGAAGATCTTTTTGTAGGTAGTGGCATTACATCTAATGGAGGTTCAAGTCCATTTTTTATGTCATCTATTCGTGGTACAGTAACTGAAAACACATCTTCAGCTGGGACTTTGGCACAAATTCCTCTGTTCACTAAATATGAACTAGAACTTGATTCTCAGAGAAAAATCTCTTACCCTGGAAAGGAACACATCAAACATGTTTTGGAAGATTACTCACATCAAATTAAAGATTTGCAGAGAAAACTATGTGAAAGAAATGAACTACATGAAAAACGAAAGTTTTGCTTGAAGCAGTCAGTTATTCATTTGCAAACAAAACTTCAAGAGATGCAAATAGAAAGAGATGCCATGGCTTATATCAGACAGAGAGATAAGAATTCCCAGGATGATTTAAGAAATCAACTTCATAATACAGTTCATGAACTTGAAGCTGCCAAATGCCTCAAGGAGGACATGCTAAAAGATAGCAGCGTACAGGTAGAGCAGCTAAGAAAAATGATGCTCACTCATGAAGGAGTGCTTCAAGAAATCCAAACCATCCTAGTGGACTTGGAAGAAGCCTCAGGCAAGAAAGTATATGATCATGAAAGTCTGTCTACTCTTCACGTCCATAACTTGGACTCAGCTGTTAGTAAAATCTTGAGAGATTTAGACACAGAGATTTCTTATCATAAAGGGAGGATATTTCCAGAAGAAGAATAGCTTGAAGCACTAAAATCTGAATGACAGCACAAAATAGAACTACTTCTTCAGCAACATCAAGATCAGATTGAACAGTTAATGAATGAACATGAAGCTGAAATAGCCGGACTTACTGAGAAAGCTAGCAGTGCTGGAAGCCAAGCCAGTAGCATCCAAAAGAACAAGAAAGAAACCAAAATTCAATGTATATGCGTCAGCTCAGTGACCTGGCATCTACTGTTTCTCAGCGATGTTTTGAATTAAGAGAAGCAAAAAGGATGTATGAAGACAAGGAGAAACTCCAGAATTTCCCTTTATGAATTTGGACCAGAAGCTATCACTATTGGCTCAACAGAACTGGCTTTACTCTTAACTTTCGATTTTTGACAACAAAATAGCTCATGATCTTGATTTCAAGTTTATTTTTCCTACATTGAAAGCAGTTGGGGTTGATTTGGTACTTAAAAAAATTTAGTAGCCCTGGCTGTGCGGGAAGGTTCTGTGTGAATTCCCTTGCATAGTTCCTGTGCCAAACTGCCTGTGCTTTTTGAACACAGATTTTTTTATTTTTTTGTTTTTTAAATCCCTATAATTTGGTACGATTTGTCATACCTTTAAATCTCTATTACAATTAGAACAAGTTCTCAGCACTCATTTGTCTATTGATCCAAAGGAAAAAGTAGATTCATGGCTGGTAAAAGGGAAAACCAGTGCTGCTATTTTTTTAAAAAGTGAAAAAACAACCTGTAATATACCTCAGATGTCATTATTCTTTCTGGCCATTTTAAAAAGCTTTTATTTACAGTGTTTTTTACATGGTTTGTATTAGCTCAGCTGCTACTTCAATGGTTTTCCCTTTCACTCTCTCTATATATTTCTTATTGAATAACTAATAAAAAATAATTTTTATTCTAAAAAGTGATAGGTAAAAGCAGAGCTAAAGCAGTTGAGTCATTACCAACAACTAAACACAAATGTTCTTGACATATCTGGAGGAACATTTGATACTTAATAAACTTTAAAACAAAAGATAAAAAAAAAGTTGTCTTAGAATTTGTCATGTCTTATACTCCAATAAGGAAGCTCTGGTGGCCTCCTGGGTAGAGAGTCTTCCTGCTAACCCAAAGGCAAGTGGTTAGAATCCTCCAGTTCCTCAGAGGGAGAAAAAAGGGGCACTTTGCTCCTCTGTGAATTACAGCCTCTGGACATCTGCCAGGAGGTCAGCCGTGAGTCGGTTCTGACTGTATGGCAGGGAGTTGACTTTTATACCAAAATATGGAGTCACAATACAGCACAAGGCTGAAACTGAAACTCCTTATCAGCTCTGAGGGAGAAAGACCTAATAATCAACCATTATGAATATTGGAGCCAAGCAAAGCCTTTTGCACAGTTTGGCTCTTATCACTTGGGGTTTATATGAGTAAGAATAAACTAGATGACAGCCAATGGCACGTTAAGATACAACTCTAAAAAATATAAAATAGGAAAATGAAAGATTATATTTGAGGAGAGAAATTTAAATCTAATCTGTATATTAAATACAGATAAGCAAAAATAATAGGAAAGATTAAGGTTTCACTTTATTGAAAGAATCAAGACATCTCTGCATATAAAAACAACTACAAAGTTACACACATTTATAGAAAAGTTTTCATGAATCTTACAGATTATGGCTTGTTTGAATAGCATATAGAAAAGAATTAAAATTTATTAAAAATTACTTTTTCAATGAAAAATTGAGAGGGGTCATCAAACGTGAAAAGAACCCCAGTAGTTTCATATTTGAATACCTAAGGAATTAAAAGTTAAAACAAAAGCAAGTTTTCACCTAACCAAATTACAAATATTGACATTAAAGACTCTCTATACTTAGCTAGTGAACACTTATTCCACAAGATGGCACAGTCGTTCCAGAAATTGGCTGACAGCAGGTATTTGAAGCTTGAAGTCTTTAATGAGGAGACCCATTAGAACACTCAGGTGCAAACAGAAAGGTCAGACTTGAGTCCAAGAAACAAAGCCTCCAAAAAAAAACGCCTAGTTATCTACCTGTGAAGAACTCAGCCACTGAAAACCCTGTGGAGCGCAGTTCACTCTGACTCAGGAGGAGTGTCCTGCACAGAAGTAAAGTACCCAGCAGATGGAAACTGGTATCCAGAGTTTTAGGGCTTCCAGACGGGGATGTGGCCTTTCCTTTGACAGGAACCTGGCTTAAGAAATTTGATCAGAAATGCAGAGAAAAAGTGAAGATGAAAAATGGCTTATTATACCATTATTTACACTAGTAATACCACAGGACATTAATTTTGAACAGTTTGCAAATTTGTAAAAAGTTATGGGTAATACATTTCCAGGATGGGTTATTTTTCAACCCTTACCAAAAATGTTTATAAACCTTCCTTTAAGGCAAGAGAGAAGGGCTTTGACATTGAAAAGAAATGGTTTGATTATCAAGTTCAGGCCTAGGTTTAAGCATTGTCAGCCTTGAAATACACTGACATGTGGAAGAAAGGTAACCAGTTATTTTACATCTCTGTGTAGTAAAAGAGTGGACAAACGTATGATAATGAGTTCTACCATCAGCACAGAAATCTAAAGCGTGCATCATTCTGTAGTGATACTAAAACCAGCATTGTTGTTGTTGTTGTTACGTGCCATCGAATCATAGGTGACTCATAGCGACCCTATGAAGGAGAGTCCTCTACACTTGGGTGCCTTTCATCTTCTCTCCAGGTTCATAGGGTTTCTGGAAGGCAAGCTATTATGGAAGTGGATGCCACTCCTCCTTCCAAGCTTAAAACCAGCATTAGGATAAGAAATATATTTTAATGTTTTCAAGGAGTTAATAATAGATATGGATGTTGTATTAAACCACACCCTAAAGTATTCACTCTTGTACCATAGCTTCACAACAGTAAAACTTTCTGATGGTGAAATGACACATTATGAGATATGAAGAATTGTTGGATTATTTGTGATTGGAAAAATATCCATAAGATTTATGAATGGAATAGTTACTTTTTATTATATAAGGCTTAATAAAGAACTGCATTTGCAGTACAGCTCTATGTGTCTTATTTTTAGAGGAGCCAAGAAAGTTCACATATGCACCCTCTTTTGTTTTCCAGTAATACTCCTAGCTCAAAAGTGGAAAACTTAATCTGGAATGCAAAATAGTACATTTAGTGCCAGACCATCACTCTGCATGCTGGTTTTTATCCTTTTCCTCATTGATATCTTCTTGTTAAAAAGAACTGATGCTGTTTATTTGGCATATGAAAAAGAAATCAGGTTATAAAATTGACTGCGGTGTTTCAGATCTTCTTTCTTCTTATAGGAGACAGAAAGGAAAAAGACAAAGACAATGTAAACTCGGAAACCTGTTAGAACCAGGAGCCTCCAGATGGCCCTTGTCACAACAACTCAGGAGAGGCCCCTCCTCAGGGGTCTTTGAGTAGCTTCTTTTGTGAAAATTAACAATGATGATTTGGAGGAGATTATTTTCCTAAGATAGAGGGTCACCTGGAATGTGAGGAGAGACAAGAGCGCTCTCTCCTCAGAAAAGGGTTTCTGGGAAACAGACCAGCATTTGCCTGATTCTTACCTGTGAGATCTGTTTGACCTGTTACTCAAGGAGAAGCAAGAGGCTATCAGTACCAGCCTAGACCTTGGATGACCTAGAAGCTCTACCTGCAGAGAGTTTGGGAAAACTCTCTATATTCTAAATTCTGAGCGCATGTTTGATCAGACAACTCATACTGGAAAGATATTTTCACTGCCCCCCTGCAAGAAATCCTTTCTGTAGAGTTCAGACTTTATGAAGTATCAGAGTAGCCACACAGGGGATAAGCCTTGTAAGTGTCATCACAGTGGGAAAGGCTTCAGAGACTTTTCTGGATTACTCCACCATACGAAAATTCACACAGACAAGAAACTATAAATGTCCCCTCTGTGAAAAGAGGTTCCTCCACAGTTTTCACTTTAATAGATAACAGTGGGTCGACACAGGAGAGATACCCTTTAAATGTCCTGTGAAAAAAGTTTCACTTACGGGACCACCTTAAATGTACACCAGTGGGTCCACACAGGAGGGGAGCCCTATAAATGTCTTCTCTGTGAGAAGACATTCAGTTGGAGGTCTATTATAGACACCAATGGATCCACACAGGATAGAAACACTATATATGTGTTCTCTGTGTCATTTGGAGGTCCACTTTAAATACATGGCAGGGACTGCACACAGGTGGAAAAACCTTGTAAATATTCTATGAAGAGAGTTTCATTCAGATGCCTACCTTTAGAAAACACCTGCATTTCCACACAGGAGAGAAACCTTATAAATGTCCTGTTTGTGAGAAGAGTTTCATTCAGAGGTGCAGCTTAAGTAGACAGCACCAGGTCCACACAGAGGCGACACCCTGTAAATGTCCTCTCTGAAAAAAGTTTCATTGAGAGCTGCAGCTCTTTTTAGCGTCCACTGATTCCACAAAGGAGAGAAATCATATAAATGTCTTCTCTGTGAAAATAATTTAATTCATCATTATGTCTAACTTTATTAGACATCAGGGATTCTACACAATAGAGAAACCTTATAAATGTGCTTGCTGTGGAAAGAGTGTCAGCAGGAGGTCAAGTTTTGATAGATCTCAGATATCCCACTGAAGGAAGATATCCTCTTCATATCCATATCCACATCCACATCCATATCCATATATTAGCCCTTGTTTGTTTTGTGACAAGTTCTGAGCTTTTGGAATCACCTGAAAGAAATCTCTTCTGTCCATGTCTCTTTTCATGAATTGAAAAGGGAGAGCCTACAAGTTTTTGAACTTGGAAGTTAGATTGGGCACTTAGAATGAGCTTCATGGCTTCTGACAGAGCAGCTATAATTACTATTTGAATGAGGATTTAGGGGTTGCTATGAGTTGTGCTCAACTCGAAGGCAATAAACAAAAACAACACTTTATTGTGGTTTACTTACATTTGGTTTTTTCACACCGGATTTCCCCCATTTCCTTTACCCATCCCTCCCTTCACCCACGAAATTGTGCGAACCTATGATTAATCCCCCACCCCCCATGTCCTCACCCTTCTATTGTCACCCTCTCTATCTTGGATCCTCATACACGTTCTGTAAATCCTCATATATGTTCTCTTTATTAGAAATCCCAAGGCCACACAAGGTGGCATTTTAGACATGAAACGTTTGAGGCATTTTTCAGTTGTTCTTGTTATGTGCTGTCGAGTGGTTTGCGACACGTATCGACCCTATGTACAAGAGTTCTAAAAGCTGTTCTATCCTGTGCCAACCTAGCCATCTGAAACGCACTCATTTCCACCACTCCAGTCACAGAAGCGATCCATCTCATCGAAGGTCTTCCTCTACTTCGCCACTCCTCCACTCTGCCAAACATGATGTCCCTTTCCAAGGACCTTGCAACATGCCTAAAGTATGTCAGACGAAGCTTCAGAATCCTTGACTCCGAGGAGCTTTCCGGCTTCACCCTCACCAGGACAAACCTGTTTGTTCCCTTAGCAGTCCATGGTATATCCAACACTCTTCTCCAGCACCACAGCTCAAAGGCATCAATTCTCATTCTATCATCCCTATTCACTGTCCAACTCTCTGATCATAGCACATAATTGCAAAGAGTATAGCCTGGATCAGGCACACCTTAGCCTCCAGCCTGACATCATTGCTCTTCAGTACTCTTGAGAGGTCCCTCACAGCTGACTTTCCCAATGCAATTCAATCTCTTGATTTCTTGGCTACTGGTACCAAGAGTGCTGACTGGGGAGCCGAGTAAACTAAAACTGTTAACTATCTCAATCTCTTCCCCATCCATACTGATGCTGCCAATTGGCCCAGTGGTGAGAATCTTTGTTGTCTTGATGTTGAGCTTCAATCCATGTAGGAGCAGCAAGTGCTTCAGGTCCTGCTCAGTTTCAGCAAGCACATTGTGTCACCTGAATAACGCAGGTTGATGATGACTCTTCTACCCATCCTGATGCCACATTTCTCCTCGTACAGCCCAACCGCTTGGATGATCTGTTTTATAGTTGAGCATTTTTAATTTCTCTTACATAGCAACATTCACGCTCTTAAGAGCCACTTTCATACGCCGTCCCCTTTTCCTTATGACTCAGGGTGAAGTCTCTCTCAGGGAGGAGTGATAGGGAATGGCAAAGGATACACTGACAAAGAAGATTAATCAGAACTGGCTTTGACAAGCACTGTGGCATTTGGACAAGAACAAACTGGGAGGAGGGTAGAGAGAATAGTGCAACAATGAATGAGTGGAAGCCCAAAATCTCTGTAAATGTTTATGAAAATTAATAAAATATAATTATAGAAAAAAAAAAGAAAATGCAATAAAATGTAATCGAATAAAAAAAAAAAAAAAAAAAAACCTTTCAAATTTGGTTCCAACAGTGCATTCTCTCTCACCGTTGTAGAACTAGTAATAATCGCTTCCATCTCTTTATGCTGATGCAAGCATTAAATACACAGTTTTCAAAAAGCTAATCCTGAGGGCGACGCAGCACGAGGGTGACGCAGCGCGAGGGCGACGCAGCGCGAGGGCGAGGCCGCCAGCCGGGGGAACGCCACCACCAGCCGGGGGAAGACTGCCGCCAGACTGGGGAATGCTGCCGCCAGACCAGGGAATGCTGCCACCAGACGGGGGAACACACGCCGCTGCCAGATGGGGGAACGCCGCCGCCAGACGGGGGAATGCCGCGAGAGGGACCCGGAAGAGACCCGGGAAGAACAACAGCTAGCCACCTACCGCGGAACTCCAGAGGAGCGAAGACTGTGAGACCCCAGAGGAACGAAGACTACC
>NW_006400036.1:190343-192695 GCF_000299155.1 Elephantulus edwardii
GAGGAGGGTAGAGAGAATAGTGCAACAATGAATGAGTGGAAGCCCAAAATCTCTGTAAATGTTTATGAAAATTAATAAAATATAATTATAGGGAAAAAACCCCAATATTCTTGCTGCCCTTTTTTGCATCTTCCTGTTCTGGAATTCCAGTTACTTATATGTTCCTCCATTGGATGACATTCCATATAATTCTTTTATTCCACAGAGCAACTGGTGGCTTGCTGACATTTCAGTTAGCAGTCCAGTGCTTAATCTCTGCGCCACTAGGGCTCCTAATACCTTGCATACCTGTTTTGAATCGCACTTGGTCATGGTGAATTATTTCTTTGATGTATCATTGGATTTTATTGGCCAATATTTTATTCAGGATTATATTCATAAGAGATATTGGCCTATAGTTTTCTATTTTGATGGTGTCCTTTCCTGGCTTTCGTATCAAGGATATGTTTGTTTCATAGAATGGGTCTAGGAGATTTTAATCTTTTTCTATTTTCTTCTCTGAATGTTTGCTAAAATTCACTTGTAAGACCATCTGGTTCAGAGCTTCTTTTGCCTTGAAGTTGTTTTATTACCTTTTCAAATCCTTTTGTAATGGATCTCTTCAGGTGTTCGACATCAGTTAGTGTCAGGTAAGGTAGGTTGTGTTTTTCTAAATATTTGTCCATTTCTTCTAGGTGTTCATATTTGAGTATAGTTTTTCATAATATTGAATGTTACCCTTTTTATTTTAGTTGGTTCTGTTGTGATGTTGCTCGTTTCATCTCTTATTTGTATTATTTGTGTCTTTTCCTTCCTTTTTTAGTTTTGCCAGTAGTTTGTTGATTTTATTGACCTTTTCAAAGAACCAACACCCAGTTTTACTGGTTTCAATTGTTTTCGGTTTTCTATTTCATTTATTTCTGCCTGAATTTGGTAAGTTCAGTTGTGGTTTTTTTGTGGGTGTCAGCTTTTCTTGTTGCTCTTTTTAAATTTGTTACAGATGTTGGGTTATGGCTATAAATTGACCTCTTATTACTACTTTGGCTGTTTCCTAGAGGTTCTGGTTAGTGGTGTTTTCATTGTCATTTGTTACAAGAAACTTTTAAATTTCATTTTTTAGTTCGTCTAGTACCCACTCATGTTCAAGCTAGGTGTTGTTCAGCTTCCAAATGTATGGGTTTTTTTTTTTCTCCTTTTCCCTCATTATTAATTTCTAATTTTGTGGCGTTGTGGTCTGAGATGATGCTTTGTATTATTTCTAGGTATTTGAATTTATTGGTGCTTATCTTGTGACCTCAAATGTGGTCTATTTTGGAGAATGTTCCATGCACACTGGAGAAAAAGGTATACTGTGCTTTGGGGGGGGGTGCATTAGCCTATGAAATCAAGTTGGTTTATTGCGTGGATTAATTCTTCAGTCTCTTTGTTGAGATTTTTTCTGGTAGTTCTATCTCCTCTTTAGAGTGATGTATTGAAGTCTCCAACTACTATAGTAGTGTTGTATATTTCCTTTTTCCGTTTTGTTAATATTTGCTTATTTATTTACTAGGTCTTTCATCTCCTGCATAGATATTCATTATTGTTATGTCGTCTTGTTCTATTGACATTTTAAGCATTATGTAGTGACCTTCTTTGTCCTTTGTGACGGTTTTTGCATTGTAATTTATTTTACCCGAGATTAATATTGCTTCTCCTGCTTTTTTTCTCGTTGTCATTTGCTTGGTATATTTTTCCCCATCCTTTTATTTTTAGTCTTTCTTATCTTCATTTTTCAGGTGTTGTCTCTTGTAGACAACATATTGATGGATTTTGTTTGTTTTAATCCAATCTGCTACTCCTTTTCTTTGCAGTGGTGCATTTAAACCATTCACATAGAGTATAATTATTGAGAGACAGGGTTTAATTGCTACCATTTTGTTCTTTTTGGTGTTGTTGCTAGTTACTTTGGCTCATTCTGCTTTCTGTGGCACTTCTGTAAAAGGACATTTCTCAGTGTTTCCTGCAATGCTGGCCTTGTTTTTACAAACTTCCTTAGGTTCTGTTTTTCTGGCAGTATCTTGATCTCTCGTTCCTATTTGATGGACGGTTTTGCTGGGTACAATATTCTTGGTTGCCAGTTGTGTTGAGTGCTCAATATACGTCATTCTACTGTCTTCTTGCTCACATGGTTTCTGAAAAATCGGCACTTAATCTTATCTGCTCTCTTTTATAGGTTACTCTGTTTCTCCCTCACTGCTTTCAGAATTCTTTTTTTTTCTATAATTATATTTTATTAATTTTCATAAATATTTACAGAGATTTTGGGTTTCCATTCATTCATTGTTGCACTATTCTCTCTACCCTCCTCCCAGTTTGTTCTTGTCCAAATGCCAC
>NW_006400036.1:194020-216036 GCF_000299155.1 Elephantulus edwardii
CTTTTTACCCTACTGGAGAAGTTTTTGGATGTGCATAGGGATTTGAGTCTTAGAAGATTCCATTCATCTATGTTATCTTCTCCTGGTTGTAGGTTGCTTTCAGAATTCTCTCCTTTAGTTATGGCAAATTTGACTATGATACGCCTCGGTGTTTTTCTTTTTAGGGTCTCTTCTATATGGTGTTCACTCAGCTTCTTGAATATATATTCTCTCATTCTTCATTATGCCTGGGAAATTTTCTTCTAGTAATTCTTCCACAATTTTTTCAGTGCCTTTACTTGCTTTCTCCTGTTCTGGGATTCCTATGATGTGCATGTTATTTCTTCTGATGGTTTCCCATATTATTCTTAGGTTTTCTTCTTTTTCCTTCTTTTTTTGATTCTGCTTTTTGCTCTAGCAGATCAGTGGTGACAATTTTATCTTGTTTCACTGGTTCTGTGTTCAAACTCTTCTAATCTGTTCATGTGTCCCTCCATCATGTTGACAGCATCTAAAATCTTGGCATATTTTGGATCGTGGTTTCTTGTTTTTTTCCAGTATCTCTAATACCTCATTAGTTTTATCTGAATTGTTTTTGATTGTTCTAAGCTCCTCCTGATTTTTCCTTGCAGTGTCCTGTAATTCTTCAAGTTTGTTTTTTACCCATTGAAAATATTCAATCATTGTTCTTTTGAATTCTGTCAGAAAATTCGATCAGACTTTCTAGCTTCAGGAAATCCACTGCTACTGTGTCTCTTTTTGGCCTTATGTGGGGAGTGAGGTATTCTGCTTCTCTTCAGACATTGCTGTGGTAGACTGCTTCACACCTGAGACGATAGCTAGTTCTTGATCTGACATCACTGCTCCAGAGGAAGGTTGGGCAGGCACACAGGTAGATGCATGTAGGGTGGGTGTACACACAGATACACAATTGGGATTAGGACGTCTAACCACTTCATTAAGGAGAACTGTCTTGGCCACTGATACCAGAGTGGCAAACACATAGCCACATGGTCAGACGTAGCACCCTACTTGCTCCTGTACCTATTTCTATGAATTACGAGGTCTAATATTTGTTGCTTATTGACTCACAGTTGTGAGGTTTATTAGGTAAATATATTGTGGAGATGGTAAGGAATATTACAAAAAAGCAGGTTCAATTGAATACAGTAATTCCAAAACCTTCTCAGTTAACAAGTGAAAGTCCAGGTTCAGTTCAGAATCAAAAATACATCCTGGTTTCCTCAATCATCCAGAAAACTTTATCTTAGACCACTTACAAGTTTGTTTTACTTTTAGGCGTCCAGGAAGAAAACCTTTCTTTAACTGTGGCTCCATCTCAGAGTTCCTCAGATACATCTTGTCGCTGCAGTGGTCTGCCACACTCACTTCACCATTCTCTCCATATTTCACCACTTCCCACCCTTTTTCATAGCTGTTGATGATTCCCAAAGCTTTATGGCACCATCTGAGGTAGCTGGAGACCCTGTTTCCAGAAGGGGATAATGAGTAGAAAAGACAATTTTTAAGGTTTCTAACACCACAAAAATATCCTGTAATTCATAGTCCTTCCACTGGGTAAACCATGCCCTCACTTCCTCAGACCATTTTCCTATTGGTCTTCAGCATGAGGCTTCAGTAGTAGTGCTCCTTGTGAGCAGAATCCAAGTGCCTCAACTGCTCCTGGAAAAAAAAAATACAATGTCGTGACCATAAATATGGGTCGAAAGAAAGGTACTTGACCATGCCTACAGAAAAAACGAGAAGGAAGTAATGTACCAAAGCAGCCTAAGCATAAGAAGATCTAAGAAACCCTGAGGGAGAAACTAATAGAGGAATAAGCCAAGAAGAAAACTATAGTTCCTACTGCAGTAGTTCTTGTCCAGAGTGGAAAATATTTAGTTTTTAATTTCTGTCTGTTTATAAATTGTACGCCTCTATGGGTAAACTCCTCCTTTTGAATGGGGAACACACAAGAAGGTATGGAGGGGTTTTTCCAACCTCTCTACATTCTTTGATACTCTCTAAATCACTCAGTGTAAGTGTCTGATATTTCCAATATTTAAAGTGAAATCCAGAAATTCAAGGGAGAAAACAAATAAAAAAGTAAATTGTTGCCATTGCAAATCTGTAAAAACCAGAATACTCAACACTGAAGTCGACGGTATTTAAGCTCCATCCAGAGACAAGACTGGTGAATTCAGAGGAAGAGTCACACGCCCTTTTCATATCCCAAGAATTTCGAGGTTAGGGTGTAACACTCATTCAGTGGATGAGTTATCATGCATAGGGTAGTCATAACATATCCTTTAAAGGTAAGTTCTCTGCTGGCTTAGAGGAAAGAAATTGCACCACAAATCCAAAGGAAAGCAGTACAAATATACTAGCTGCTCTGTAGGACAAAGATGGGTAATCTCCTCCCATGAGATTTACTGACTCTGAAAACCCACCGGAGGGTCAGCTAGGGGTTAGTTCCAATTAGACAGTTCATAAGAACAACATATGGAAGTAGAGGGAGCTTGCAAGACAGAGGTACGCCTCGCTGGTGGTTCAAATCCATCTGAAGTGCCACAGGAGAAAGATGGGGAGTCTCCTCCCATGCAATTTACAATTTCCAAAACCCTACTGGAAAACCAGCTATTAGTCATTATGATTTGACAACAATGAGTTTGAGTTTTGAGCTGGGCAAAACTAGAAACTAAAAAGATAAAGCCCTACTTCTTTCTGGTTTTATGACCTTCAGCAAGTTATTAAGTTTTCCTGAGGCTTAGTCCTAATCTAAATTCTCATCAGGAAAGGGAGGAAGGAAATAATCAGGTTTATAGATCCCTCAATCTGCATTGTGTGCATTATAAAAAACACTTTTTTCATTTCAAAGAATACTTCAGCTCATTATTGTTTTTAGGTATTGTGTTCACTCTATCTCATTGCAATTCTATGAATCAGGAGGGAGCCAGGGAAAACACATGCTGTTAACAAATGAAGGCCAAAAATTTTCCAAATCCCCTGAAAACTATAAACTCACATCTAAGAACAAAACCACACACAAGATATATAAATAAAATTACTTCCAGGTCCACTGTAATTAACCTTTTTAAAAAATTTTTAAATTTTATTATTTTTTGTGTGTACCATCAAATCAGATCTGACTGGTACAGGAGACTGCCCCTCCTTCTCCAGCAAAGCATCTAGTGTACTCAAACTGCTGTAATTAATCTTTTAAAACCAGTGAGAACGTGCTAAAATAGCTAAACAAGCAACAGGAAAACAACACATGTAGAATGATGCAAAAATATACTATTATTCTACTTTATGTAAAATCCTAGAAAATGCAAACTCATCTAGGGTGACATCAGTTAACCAGGTGCCCAGAATGAGATGGGGAAGGGTAGAAAAAGACAAGACACAGACAAAACTTGTAAAAGTGCAAGAGGAAATATAATGGTGACAGACATGCTTAACATAGAACAAATAACAGTGGATGGCTTTACGCAATGGAAATTTATTCTGCTCCAGTTGAAAAATCTAAAATTCTGAAAGCAGGGCTCAAGAACTACAAGAAAGGATTGTTTTCTGTCAACTCTAGGGAATGGATCTTGTCCCTTTTCAGTATATCTGGGCTAGGAATTCTTTGGCAATATACTTCTGCTGCAGTCACTTTTTGTCCTAGATATGAGATTCTCAGTATAGACCTCATATCTCAACTGTGTTCTCCTTTCCTGGACATTTTGTTTTTCTTAGGATCCATTAAATAGAGTATGATTCATATAATAAACAGATCTGAATTGTGTGTGTCCTATCCTGTGCCATTTTGAATCTCTGACACATTTAGCCCACTGCCACATTAACTGTGTAAGTCCACCTGCCGAGAGTCTTCCTGTGTTGGGTCCAGTGACTCAATGTGAGACAGGTGACCAAGGCTCATTCAGCCAGAGTCAGGGGCCTAAGTCCAAGACTGTAGGAGTTTGTGTGGGTAGATATATAATTGGTAGCACTGAGAGAAATAAAGTTGAAGGACCTGTAAGCACACTTTATAAGTTAACATGGCCGAGAAATTTTATCTCATTGCCAAGTATGAGAACCCTCTAATTTTCTCATAATTGTATGATTCTGTGAAAGATGTGTAGTTATTGCAATGGACTTCAAACCCTGGAGAGCAGTAGGACTGGTCTTGAAATTAGAAATAGGTACAGGAAGATGACAGGCACATCAGATCTCAAAGGAATCACTTTTGCGTTGTGGCTATACTTGATGGGGACACTTAACCACTTAAAACACTGTGGAGTTAACTGAGGTCTAAAATGGCTGTCTTTTCTCATGCTAGCCTTGTTCTTTGCACTATTCACATTTAAAGAGTGCACTAGAGATATTTTCTAAGTCACCATATTTGGGGAGTAGGCTGATGACAGAAAGCTCACCACGAAGCTCAACACTCTTGGGGTCTGTGAGAAAACATATTTTCAATGTGAATCAAGAGAGGGTGAATATTTGAGACACAAATGAGATGAGTGAATCTACTGGGTTTACTTGAAGAAAGAGCACACGAAGTTCACATTCTACCTGCATGTCAAAGAGAATACATGAGCTCCCTAGTCCTCTATTATCTGCTTGACCTCTGTATCATGAAGACATGCTCTGGAATACTATTGAGAAAGAGCTGAGCTAGTGTTACTCCTTTGAATAGTAATTACAGCAGCTCTATTAGAAGACTTTAAGAAAACATAAAGTTCACTCCAAGAGCCCAAAATAACTTCCAAGTTCAAAAACAATTATAGTTTCTCCCTTTTCCATCCATCGAAATACACAGGTATAGAACAGAGGTAATTCTGCAAGTAATTTCTTAAGTATTTGTCACTGGACTGACAAAACAGAAAAGGGTCAAAAGACTCTGGCTCTGGAGAGGACTTCCCTAGATGGGATCTTTCATTAACATCAAAATTTGAGCTCTTGGTGAAACATTTCCCACAGCAGCAACATACTATCTTTTCTAATAATATCTATAATGGTGAGTATGGTTGCGTGAAATATGGGTAGCTTTAACAATGCATTCAGACCCTAGAGAGCAGCAGGCCTGATGCTGGGATTAGAAGTTGGTGTAGTAGTAGGAGGGTAGATTGGACCTCTCTGGAAATGGTTTTATGTTCTGGATATTGTTGATGGGGATATTCCCCATTGTGCAGTTAATTGCAGTCAGAAATGTCTGTCCATTCCATACTGACCTAGTTCTTTGCACTACCCACACTTTTTCTTAGTGATCACACTTAGGGAGGAGTCTGGCTACAGGCTAACCAGGGAGCTTAATTCTCACCGAGGGTTTTCTAATAAAACAAACAAACAAAAAACAAAACACAAAAAAACCCATTTTCAATATGAATCAACATTTCAGACACAAGTGAGATGAGGAGTGAAACTACTGTGTTTATTTGAAGAAAGGGCCCACCAAGCTTACACTGCAGCCACATATATAAAAACACACATGAGCACCTTAGTCCTCTCTATCTGCTCTGTATCAGCACAACATGCTCTGGAATCCTACTGATAAAGGACTGAGCTGATGTTATTACTGAGAATATTAAGTACAGCTGTTCTGTTAGAAGACAAGAAGCAACCATAAAGTTCTCTGCAAAGCTCAATCTAAACTTTAGGTTCAAAAATAACTGCAGATTCTCCCTTCTCAATCCATGAAAATACAGATACAACAGATGAAATCCTGTAGATGATTACAAAACTTCAATATCTGCCACCACACAGACACAGACAAGGGCTAAGAGAATCTAGTTATGGAGAGGACTTCCTCCTCAAATGGGATTTCTGATGTCTGTCAAAGCTTCAGCTCCTGTTGAAACATGCTCCAAAGCAGGAAGATATATAAGGCTTATCTATTATATGGACCCTCTGGTGTCTAATAAAGATGGACTTAAGAAATTCTTTTCACAGATGGAACACATATAGCAATTTTCTCCTGAGTGGATTCAGTAGTGTCTAAAAAAAGTTGAGCTGTCGAAGATGGCAGTGGCATCGGAAGCAACATAGGGAACTGCTGAAGGAGTGGGCCACATAAAGACGGGCCACCATGGCCTTCTATAGTCCTCTCTTTACTGATAATTGAACAGTTGATTGCTGGTCCTCGGTGTGGATCAAGGCTCAACATCAGGAGATCAAAGATTCCCATGGCCGGACCCCTGGAATCCCCTCACCTGGCATGGACAGCAGGTACCACCACCACACACACACACACACACACACACACACACACACCCAGGCTGGTGCAGCAAAGCCTCCCCACCACTGCAGAATAGCCTTATTCTGGGGAGAATTCTTGGAACCAAGATGGCAACGGCAGGAGACGAGGCAGCATGGCAAGATTTCCTTGGACAGGCCAGAGAAGATCACCAATACAATGGATTGGTAAGAGTCACTATGAGCTGTCTCGGAGACCCTTAACAATAGCAACATATCTGAAATGGCAGATATCCTCAATACACCACATCTTTTGATCTGTTGACTACCTCTGCCAAGAACTGTTTAGATCTGGGGAGTGTCTGTTCACCACTCTCAAGTCCCCTTCTCCATTTAAAAGGGCGAGGGCAGTGACACCTACTTCAAAAATTACAGTATGACCACTTACTGGAGGGAAGGGGGGTAATGGTGGCAGTGCCAGAATTGGGGCCGCTGTCCCTGGCCACGAGGCGCAGGGTCCAGACCTGGGTGGGGGACTTTGGTAGGAGGGTGTGCCACCTAGCCCTAGGGGTATGACGTCCAGCCCTCAGGGTGAGACATTTGGCCCTCAGGGAGATTCATTTGGCCCTTCAGGTGAGCTGCTTGGCCCCCAGGGTGAGCTGATCAGTCCCTAGGGTGGACCATTTGGCCCTCGGGGTTTGCCATCCAGCCCTCAGGGTGAGCCATTGACCCTAAGCAAGAGCCATGTTGGCCCTCATGTGAGCTGATCAGTCTGTACCCCATTCCCAAATAAGAAACCCACAAGTGAATAAGAGTTTGTTTAATCACCATTGGACTATGCTTACCATTGTCCTGTATTGTCTGGTCCCCACTGGATTCCTCTCATTCCCTTCACTACCCTCCCACCATCCACCAAACTGTACAGCCCTGCAATTTCATCCCTGCCCATCCTTACCCTTCTGTTCCCAACCCTTACTTCCTTGTATCCCCATACATGTTTTTCACAACATAAAAAAAAGGTTAAGCTGTAAAAACAAAATCCATTTTTCAGAGAGGACATTTATATAGTTTCTCTCATGTATGTGCTCATAAGTATCTACTGAGAATCATACCTGTGAATGAAACTCTTCACAGAGAGATCATTTGCATGGTTTTTCTCTTGTGTGTACCTGAAGATGTCTATTAAAGTTCAACTTCTGAATGAAAGTCTTTTCATAGAGAGGATGTTTATAGTGATTCTCTCCTTTGTGGACTTGTAGATGTTTATTAAATTTGGATCTCTCAATGAAACTCTTTTCACAGAAGGAACATTTATAGCCCTTCTCTCCTGTGTGGACATGCTGCTGGTGTTTACTGAAGGAGGATTTTTTGCCAAAACAGTTTTCACAGAGAGGACATTTATAAGGTTTCTCTCCTATGTGGATCAGCTGGTGTTCATTAAAGTTGGATCTATTATTGAAATTCTTTTCACAGATGAGACATTTATAGGGTTTTTCTCCTGTGTGGATATTCAAATGGTCACGTAATCCATCAAAGTCCCTGAAGCTTTTCCCACAATAATCACACTTGCAAAGTTTCACTCCTGTGTGGATTCTATGATGCTTCAAAAAGTCTGAACTCTGCACAAAGGGTTTTTTGCAAGTAAGGCACTGAATATATGCCTCTCCAGTATGAGTTCTCCGATGAAACAAAAGCTGAACATATCTACTGAAGGTTTTTCCACACTCTTTGCAGGTGGGGAGCTTCTGGGTTGTCAGAGGTCTCAGTTTGACTTTCAGTGGGGTCTTGAGCAAGGGCCCAGACAGATCACTTGGGTGAGTATCAGGCAAATGCTGGTCTAGCTGTTTGCCAGAAACCCCTTCCTGAGAAGAGAGCTGCTGCCTTCTCTCCTCATCTTGGAGGTGTTCCTGTACCTTAGGGAGATCAACTCCTTTTCCAAAGCATCGTTGTTCATCCTCACCAAAGAAGTCCCTCAAAGAACCCTGAGGAGGGGTATCTCCTAATATGTGATAAGGGGCATCTGGAGGCTCTTGGTCCCAACAGGTTTCCAATTTTAGGTTCTCTTGGCCATTCATTTCTCTATCTGCTAAGAAAACAAAGAAGATCTGAAATAGTGCAATAAATTTTACACCTTGTTTTCTCCTTCACATACCAAGTAAAGAGAATCATAAACATGGAACCTTTTTACCAAAAAGAAATTAATTAGCAAGGGGGTAAAAACCATCATCCATACTGAAGGCCTGGCACTACAGTGACACGTATGCAATCTACATAAAGTGTTCCACTCTTGAGGGGAAATGAATTACTAAAAATAAAATCAGAGCCCATAGCAACTTTATTGGCTTCTCCACAATTAAAAAGAACAGATTTATTATGACACTAAGGGGGGAAAATTTATATTATTAAACATATTCATTTTGTTCTTATTAAAAGACTGGTCTTGGCAATCTCCTCCTGTACTGGTCAGATCTGATTTGATGGTACACACACACAAAATAATTAAAAAAATAAAAAAAAAGACTGGTCTTATATAGTTTTATATTACAGAGAAATCCCATTAAACAGTTTTTGAAGAGGCACAAAATGCAGACGAAAACTAAAATCACCTTCAATCACATCCTCAGGAGTAACTAGTAACATTAGCTTCCTGTCATTTTTTCCAAAGACCACAACTATTCTTTTCTCTCCATAATCCAACTTTACTGCAAATACAATTCTTTTTTTTTTTTAGTTCTTTATTAAACCTGAATGAACATTAAGTGAACATGTCATTCTTATGCTTTATAGACATTCTCTCATCCACATATTTAATCAAATTCTGAAATTGTTATTTTACCATCAGGAAGATTTATTATCATAAAGCTATTGCAAAAAAAAAGTGAATACTTTGGGCTGTGGCTTAATCCAGCATACAAACCTATTACTAACTTCCAGAAAACATCAAATATATTTTTATCCAAACTCTGGTTTTGATTAATGTCACTACACAATGAGGCAAACATTAGATTTCTTTTTTCACAGCAAAACACTCTATTAGACTTTAGTAGATTCTTTCACTCCTGTAAATTTAATAAAGCTATTGCTCTTTTTTTTCAATGTATCAAACAGTGTCTTTCAAGGCTAACATTGCTTACTTAAGACCTTGGCCTGAACTTGCTAAGCCAAACATTTTAAATGGAAGAAGTGTTTTTTTCTTGACTTAAAAGTGTTTATAAATATCCTTTTGTAAGGGCTGAATAATGATCGATCATGAAAATGCAATACATATAATTGTGTGTATTTTCCAACTGTAGAAAACTAATTTCTTGTGTTTTTACTAGTATAAATAATGGGGGGTTTTTTTATCAGTCTTTCTCTGCATTTCTGATCAATACCTTAAGGAAGGTTCCTACGAGTAATTTCACTGTATTCTCATACAGGCATGGTAATGCTCTAGATACCATTTACCAATTGCTGTGCACTTTACTCCAATACACAGTGCTCTACATGTGTTAGAGCAAACTGTGTTCCACAGGGTTTTCAATGGCTTAGTTCTTCACAAGGAGATGTCTAGGCATTATTTGTAAGCTCTGGTTCATGGACTCCTGTCTGACCTATCAATTGAAGCTGAGTGTTCTAATGGTTCCCATCATTCAAGGCATCAAGCTCCACATAGCCATCTTTTGGCAGAAATGTTCACTATATAAGCACTGAGTTTTTAAATGAAAAATATTTTTTATTTGGTTAGGTTAAAACTTATATATCATTGTTTTAAGTTTTAAATCCTTAAGTATTCAAGTATGAAATTACTATTTGTAAAGTGTTCTTGTTTGTAAAGTGTTCTTGGTTTCTTTCCATTTTCCTTAATCTTTTAATCAAGTCTATTTCCCTGTTACATACAAATAATCGATGATATGTAAGATTCATGGAAAGCTTTCCATCAATATCTGTAACTTTGAGGCTTTCTTTGTCCTTGTGTACTGTCAAATTGAGTCTTATTGCACAGGAAGTGACTGCGCCTCCTTCTCCAGTGGGACATCTGGTGGATTTCAATTGAGTACCGCATGACTAGGCCACCAGAGCTCCCTTTCTGAGGCCTTTTAATATGCAGAGGAATCTTCACTTTTTTGCCCCCCCGCCCCAGTATTATTGTTGTTCTTAAAAAGAACAACCTCAACAACTATATGTGTGTGTGTGTGTGTGTGTGTGTGTGTGTGTGTGTGTGCATGTGTGTATATTATATGATTCGATACGCTACATCCCAAGTAGGTGTCAGCAGAGGGGACTAGCCAGAAGAATTGAGGGTTCTCTGACACAGAGTCTGCCAGCATCTGAATTATCAATAAGTTACCAAAGAATAATCAATGTCTTTGAATTGCTGTGCTGGAGACCAGTCCTGAGTATCTATCCCATGGACTGCAAAAATCATTCCTCCTGTCTTAGAGGAAGTACAAACAGAGTGCTTTTTAGAGGCAAGGAGGTTAAACTTCATCTCACATGCCTTAGACATGGTATCAGGAGGGGGCAAGTCCTTGGTAAAAGACATGCTAGGAAAGGTTGAGGCCCAGCTCAAGAGAGGATGACATCAGCAGTGGACTGGCACAGCACCTGTAACAATGGGCTGGAGCATGCTGAAAGTTGGGGGTATGGCACAAGATAGGGCAAGGTTCAGAATAGTGGTTACAGATTCCTATGAGCCTATAGATGGCTATGAGTCACAGCGCTCTCCACAGTACATAACAACCACAACAGAAAACGCTTAATGAAAGTTAAAAGATTAGATAAAGAACTTTTTATTACATTTTATTATATATAGAGTGACTTGGATACTGCTCATTATAAGTAGAATAACAGAAGACTACTTTGAACTACATTTCCATTAAGGAGAATAAAGCTATTATATAACCTTTTACTGAAATTTTATTTGTGTATCTGTCTCAATCTGTATCACTCTTAATTTTCACTGAAGAAAAGCAATCACAACAATTTTACAGAAAAGACTAAAGAGAAGATACATGCGAACCTACTGTTCAAATGTTAAATAAATATGTCAAGAGCTCCTGAAACACTGATGAGGCGAAACAACATCAGTATCACAACTGAGCTGACCCATCATCCATGGCTAGTTATACAACAAAGGAATAGAAACCAAAGGTTAACCACGTCAAACACCACATCAGCCTTAAAAAGGGAAGGTCAGAAATGTCTCAGGACCAATGGAAGCTGACTCACCACTACAGGTGGGTGTGAGGATCTTTTCATTGTCATGAAGAGGGAGTCCTGCTAGCTCTTTCCCATACGCTGCTGAATTAGCTGGGTTCGATTTGGGGCTGGCAGTGCCTGGCACAGAGAGAGATCAACTTGTGAGCCTGTGTGAGCAAGGATGACAGGGAGGGGATTCTGTGTCTTTTAAAGGATTCTCCTAATTTAACATGAAAGGAACCACGCAGGCCCTGGACAGCACACTTCTTTGAGAGGGGCCTGGGCCTAGCAGACTGGAACTCACAAGATACCAGGATATGCTGAAAAGGAGGAAAAGCAGAGTCTGAGACGGTGGACAACAGGATTTGCAGAACATCACTGAGGCTGTGCCTGACTGAAGTCCATCCTCCTTTGGAAGAGGCAGTGTGGTCCAGTGGAAAAGAGCATGGACTCTAAGCTGGCTACACTGAGGTTCATCCTGACCCAGCACTTAGGACCCACGTGACTGGAAGTACTGACTCAACCTAACACATACATCATGTGCAATATGGGAGGATATCTACATTTCATAGGTGTGACATGGAGATAAAGGAGTTATAATAAACAGTGCACCCACCAGAGCTCCAAGAATTGAATGCAAAGACATTCTTGCTATACCTCTGGTGCCCTCCCGTCTACCTAGTTCCCAAGTATGTTCCTAATGATTTCCCATCCTGAGAACTTAAGTGTGAACTTGTGTCTGTAAAAGAACATAAATAAGCCCAAGAATTCCTAGTCTTTCCACCTCTTTCCACTTGGTAAGCCATGCCCTCACTTCCTGAGATCATTTTCGCATGGTTCTCCAGCATGAGGTTCCAGTAGTGATCTTTCTCAGTAGAATCTAACTTTCTCCACTGCTCCTTAAAAAAACAAAAACAAAAAACAGTCATGACCTTATACATGGCTCCAAAGGAAGGTACCTGACACTGCCTAGAGGAAAAGTGAGAAGGAATGAATGTGCCAAAGAAGCCTAAGCATCAGAAGATCAGACAAACTTTGGGACAGAGATGAATAGAGGAAGCAACCTAGATCAAAACTGCAGTCCCTGCTACAATAAGTCCTGTCCTGAGTTATTGTTTTTATGTGCCATCAACTTGCCTGAAACTCATGTACAATGACCCTATGTACAACAGCTCTGAACCCTGCTCTACCCTGAGCCAATCTCATCATCTCTGACACACCTACCATAATTATTTGAGTCATTCAGTCAATCCATCTCTCTGAGGGTCTTCCCCTTCTGTGCAGTCCCTTCACCCTTTAAAGTAATGGGGGTAGGTATACAAGAGATGGTAAGATTACCACAGGATAGAGCAGGGTGTAGGGCTGTTGTAAATAGGGTCGCTATGAGTCACAGGTGACTCATAGCACTTAACAGCAACAACAGAGCAAAGATCCATGGATGGCTTTGTAAACAGAAATTTATTCTCTTCCAGTTCAGAAAGCTAGAAGTCCAAATTCAGAGAACTTTGGGAGAAAAAGTCCTTGTCTCTTCAATATGTGTAAGTCACGAATTCCTGGGTGATGTACCTGTGTCTCAGCCACTCTCTGTCCCAGGACTATAAGGTTCTCAGCATAGGACCCAGATCTAAAGTATAGTCTCCACTCCAGACTGTTTGTTCTTGGTGTCAGGTAAGTTCTCCATCTCTAACCTGCTTCCTTCTCCTTTTATCTCTCAAGTTCAGTGTTGTGGGTTTGAGATAAGATTTGTCTAATCACAAGGCTTTTCCACCTTTGCTCAGGACCTAGACTGGTGATTCTAAATGGCAATCTCTTCATGTGTATTGTTTCTGTTATCTCAGTAAGGCCTTCTTCTCCATGGACTTTTGAGAGCACACTCATTTCAGGCCTCCTGACGACTGGTGAATCCTAAAAACTAGCTAAAAGGGAAGTAAAACAGAGAAATCTGGCTCACCTGAGATGATGCTTGGAGAAGTGAGAAACAGGAAGTTTAAAAAAATATCCTCAGTCATTCTCCACAGAGTATTAAGGGGGGGGGGGGTGAGTAACCCAAACAAACAGAAAAACAGCAGCAAATTAGAACTGATACTTCCATCCATAATTTCAAGATTTATACTAACATTACTAACAAAGTCCAAATCCCTCTAACATCCAAAAAACCCTCACCCACATATTCTCTCCCCTCCGGTTCAAGTCCCAAATCCAAATGGTCTAAGGCAAACATAAAGTGGCAAACATAATGTAGACATAGAATCTCCTACTCAGACTGACTTGTGGACATTGACCTTGTTCCCAAACTTTCGAGTGACACTGCAATTTGAACACAATTTCAACTCAGCCAGCCAGGAACCTAATTTTCTCTAAGAGCTTCCAACACCACCATGAAAAAGAACTGGACCTCACCTAATTCTGGCTCAGTGACAGCTTCCTCTTTGATGATGAGGCTCAGTTGCTCCTTAGGCCCTGAGGCTGAATTCTGAAGTCCCAGCTCCTGAGGCACCACTTCAGGAAAAGCCTCTGTCTCCCTAACTTGGCAGCTTACAGATTCCACTTCCTCAGGTAAGATTTCCTGTCCCAGAACCTGGCTGCTGATCTAAAGACCATATATTCTCAGTTACTGTAGGATGTTGAGTTGAGCTGCCTGAAAACATGAAATGCAACTTATACAAAAGATTATAGGATAGTCCTCGGGAACAAGTAAAAAGGAAAAGATAGTCACCTTCATTTTCTCAGTCAGCAGGTATGTCCAGCCATTGATGGACATATCAGAGAGGCCAACTCCTGACACTGATCAGGCCTATACGACCTTCAAGACAGGCCGCTAATATGTGTTTCCTATTGCCAAAGGGGCCCTTTAGAGTAGTGAGAGAATATCTTCACCCTGAAACCTACAGCATCCCTTTTCAGCAGGAAGTAGCTAAGAGAATACGCCATCCCCTTTTCCTTGTGAATCAGGGTGAAGTCTCTCTCAGGGAGGAGTGATAGGGAATGTCAAAGGACACACTGACAAAAGAGAATAATCAGAACTGGCTTTGACAAGCACTGTGGCAATTGGACAATTAAAACAGACTTTCAAGGGGGGGGGAAAGAAGAACGAACTGGGGAGGAGGGTAGAGAAAATAGTGCAACAATGAATGAATGAATGAATGAGTGAATGAATGAAAACCCCAAATCTCTGTAAATGTTCATTAAAATTAATAAAATTTAATAAAAAAAAAGACAGGCCGCTACTATGGGGTTTCAACTCTGCAGTCTGTACCAATTAAAACATTACCAAATGAAAACACTGGAAAGTTAAGTTAAAATGGAACCACAGATTGTACCTTCCATACCTATCAGCTAGAGTGTGGAAAGTCACTAACACACAAAGGTAAAGAAAACAAAGCAGTTGTGGAAGAGTTCACTGTAAATCACAGCTACACCATGAGAAGAGGAGCTCTTTAGGGTTTTCTTAGCAATACTATTCATGGGAAGTGGACAAGATTTTTTTCTAATGGTATTATTTGGTGGGTTCAAAGCACCAACTTAGGGTTACATAGTCAAGTAAAAGCAATTTGAAACAACCAGGGATGTGAGAGGCACAAAGAGCCATAGATGAGGCAAGAGGACACCCCAACAGAACTGAGAACCAATACCCTCTGCTTACCCACTCCCAGAGTCTCTGCGGGTCGCTCTTCAAGCTCTCCACTAGTGTCATAGCCTCCTCTCCACTGCTGGGACACTGTGTGCGCACCCACATCTGGATCTCCCCAGGCAGGATGGTCAGGAACTGCTCCAACATGAGGAGCTCTAGAATCTGCTCTTTGCTGTGAACCTCTGGCTGCAGCCACTGGAAAACAGAGCTTCCGAAGTTGCCTCAGGGTCTCATAGGGTCCAGACAGCACCTGATACTGAAAGCTTCTGAAAAGCTGTCGGGCAGCTTCAGGACTGGAGAGTACCCCTGGAGGGGGCAGCAGCTGCTCCACGGAGGGGGGGCTCCTCTGTCTTTGCAAGTGGTTCAACATGGACCAGGGCCTGTCACAGCTCCAACAGCATTATTGGGCTTTACAAGTTCTTTCACTTGAGCAAAGTCCTTCTGAATAAAGGGTGTTCTGGGGATAAATAGGTCTTCTTTCACACAGCCTCTTTCAGGGACACTGGGGGAAAAGGAGTTCCAGTGATACACTGAGAACAACATGATTTTAGAAACAAATTCACATGAGAAGCCTTGGATTTAACCATAATCACTGAAACTGTCCCATGGATTGACAAAAAAGAAAAACAGTTGATACTGAGACGGCTCCAGCTCATGTGGGTCCACATTTCTCAGAGTGCAGTTGTGTTCCACACTGCTGTCCATCAACTTCCCATCTCTAAGTCAACAGCAAAGGACTTTACACAATCCAGGGGCTCAAAAATTTCATTCTTTATTCGGAAGCAATGTAAGCATATAGCCACAGATCAAGCCAACAGCACCCCATCTAAACTATCACCATCATCATCATCATCTTCATATCTTGTCTACTTTATAACATCATCATTGGTTGGTCTTCAAATGTCCACAGCACACAAAGTAGAAGAGTGCCATCCTCCTCATAAAGCATTTTCACTACCAGGTAAATACAACTTTTGCACCTAACTAACCCTTCTGTATTACATCTGTCCATTTTCACACTGAAAAGTAAAGCTCGACAAGTACACCAGTGTCCTACAAAGAAATCCCCATGATGCTTCTAGATAAACACAAGATTGGTGAGAGCCTCCTTTTTGTGCCATGTTGGAAAGTGGGCTCTTCGGGAAGTGATAATAAGCCCGTCACTCAGTTACCTTGGGCTCAAAGAATATTTGGAACAAATAATAGCTACCTAAAAGCATACCTATTGTCTTAAGTAAGTAACCACTATTTTATGGATAATGCTAGCAAAATTTCCAAGGTTGAGCTCTGGTGGTCTAGTGGCAAGAAAATATGCTGCAATCCCAAAGGCATACAGTTTGTGGCCACCAGTTACTCTGTGGTAGAAGTATGGGCAATCTCCTCCTGTGTGATTAATTGCCTCTAAAAACCAGCCAGAGGATCAGCTGTCGGTTGGTTCCAACCCGATGATAAATAACAACAACATCCAAAATAGAGAAAATATAAAATAATAAATTAAAATTGTATACCTTTTGTTGTTTTAAGGATAATTATTTGGAAATTTTAAAACCCTTGTCTCCATGAACAAGTAGATCTGAAAAGGAACAAAAAATTAATTAGGATATGTAAAATCTAAAATCTAAATAGCACCATTTACTGTCTTGGTGAAATTTGCTAAACACTTAACCTAGTAACTATAGAAAACACATTCAACTGCACATAACATATTGAACAAGACGGATCAAATGCACATTAATTATCAAATCATGGGATAATATATCATGTTTTCTCTGACTATAATTACATTGTAAGTCAACAAAATTTTCTAATATATAGAAAGTATTAACACCAATAATGCAGGAACAAAAGGGAAATCATAAAGTAAAATGAAAATTGAAAAATACAAAAATTTGTGACACAATTAAAGCTTTATTTAGAGGGTTTGTTATTTGTGTGCCTAGGAGTCAGAACACACCTTTAATTGATCCACCAGCAGGTTTTCAGATGCAGTAAATCACAAGGGTATTTCACATCCTCTCCTGGAGCAGCTAGTGGATTCGAACCTCATGTCTTTGTGATTGAACTGCAGTTTCAAACCACTAGGCCAGCAAAGCTGTTGTTGCTGTTGTTATGTGCTGTCGAGTTGCTTGTGACTCATAGCAACCCAATGTACAACAGTCCTAAACTCTGCTCTGTCCTATGCCAATCATACTGTCTCCGACACGCCTATCCCAATTACCCCAGTCACTGAATCAATCCACTTCACAGAGGGCCTTCCCCTCTTGCACTGTCCCTCCACCCTACCAAGCATGATGCCCCTCTCCAAGGACCAGTCCCTCCTTACAACATGTCCAAAGTATGTTAGACGGAGACTCAGAATCCTTGCCTCCAAGGAACCACCCAGTTTAACCCTTTGCAGGATGAATCTGTTTGTTTTCCTAGCAGTCCATGGTATTCTCAATACTCTTCTCCAGCACCACAGCTCAAAGGCATCACTATCCTATCATTGTCCAACTCTCTGATGCATAACAAGTGATTGCAAAGACCATGGCCTGTATCAGATGCACCTTAGTCTCCAGAGAGACACCATTGCTCTTCAGTACTTTGGAGAGGTCCCTAACAGCAGACTTTCCCATTGCAATATGTCTTTTAAATTCCTGGCTACTGGTGCCAAGAGTGTTGACTGTGGAGCCAAGCAAACTTAAGCTGTGAACAATCTCAATCTCTTCACCATCCATCCTGATGCTGCCAATTGGTCCAGTGGTGAGAATCTTTGTCTTCTTGACACTGAGCCTCAATCCATACTGAAGGCTGCAGTCCTTGACCCTCTGTAGCAAGCGCTTCAGGTCCTCCTCAGTTTCAGCAAGCAGGGTTGTATCATCTGCATAGCACAGATTGTTGTTAACAGATAGCTGTTAGCTTTCAATAAATGTTGTTATTGTTAGATGGCCACAAGTCTACCCTGTCCTATTCTGTGACTGAGCAGCCTGACCCACCACCTTCTGTGGATCCAGTGAGCTCAGAGGTGAGGAGGAAACCCTTATCCCAAGATGGGAGCTGGTCACGTGCAGTTACCTCCCCTACAGCTGCCCAGCACTTGCAGGATCAGCTGTGCTGGCATCAGGGGCAGACAGAGGACAGGGTGGGGCCACAGCAAAGAGAACAAGGCCTGGAATGACTACCAGAGCCACTCACCCACCCTAAGTCATCACCCTTTAACTACAGGTTTTTATACTTTTACTTGCCTTCGGTGCTGCCTTATTTAGACCAAAGGTTTAAGTCAGTTGTTGCTATATTGTTATGTCACCTCAAGTAAACTTTGACTCATAGCTACCATATAACCAAAAGATCTGAACCTGGATTTGTCCTGTGACATCCTCACCATCTCCAAAATACTTGACTCCATTGTTATGAGAAGCCAAACAGATTCTATTTCATATAGCACTCCATTTGAGTAACTAAACCCCTGAGGGGGACATTTTGCCCCAGTCTTAAAGCTTTGTCTTAAACTGTTTCCAGAACAGTAACTGCTATTGTTTAGCAGAATGTGTCCAAATACCCTTGAATGTATCACTGTGCCTGTGAAAAGTTTCAACATTTGATCCAAATAGGGTAGCACCAGAGGCAAGTAAAAGTATAAAACCCTAAGTCAGAGACATTTGGACGACTTGCAAGCCTAGAGAGGCCGGGACGCCTCGCTCCTAGTGTGCTTCAGTTTCCGCCAGGGTATTGGCGGTTAGTGAGCATCATGGCAACCACCACCAAGGTTCCAGAGATCCGCGACGTGACGAGAATTGAACGCATCGGTGCTCACTCCCACATCCGGGGACTGGGGCTGGACGATGCCTTGGAGCCACGGCAGGCCTCGCAGGGCATGGTGGGGCAGCTGGTGGTCCGGCAGGCAGCGGGCGTGGTGCTGGAGATGATCCGAGAAGGCAAGATCGCCGGCCGGGCAGTCCTCATCGCTGGCCAGCCAGGCACCGGGAAAACGGCCATCGCCATGGGCATGGCCCAGTCCCTGGGCCCCGACACCCCTTTCACAGCCATTTTGGGCAGCGAGATATTCTCCCTGGAGATGAGCAAGACCGAGGCTCTGACGCAGGCCTTCCGCCGCTCCATCGGCGTCCGCATCAAGGAGGAGACGGAGATCATAGAAGGGGAGGTCGTGGAGATTCAGATCGACCGGCCAGCTACGGGGACGGGCTCCAAGGTGGGCAAGCTGACCCTGAAGACCACAGAGATGGAGACCATCTATGACCTGGGCACCAAGATGATCGAGTCCCTGACCAAGGACAAGGTCCAGGCTGGGGACGTGATCACCATAGATAAGGCCACAGGCAAGATCTCAAAACTGGGGCGCTCATTCACGCGGCCCGGGACTACGATGCCATGGGCTCCCAGACCAAGTTCGTGCAGTGCCCGGACGGGGAGCTGCAAAAGCGCAAGGAGGTGGTGCACACAGTGTCCCTGCACGAGATCGACGTCATCAACTTCCGCACGCAGGGCTTCCTGGCGCTCTTCTCGGGATACACAGGGGAGATCAAGTCGGAAGTTCGAGAACAGATCAACGCCAAGGTGGCCGAGTGGCGAGAGGAGGGCAAGGCCGAGATCATCCCCGGGGTGCTGTTCATCGACGAGGTCCACATGCTGGACATCGAGAGCTTCTCCTTCCTCAACCGGGCCCTGGAGAGTGACATGGCACCGGTCCTCATCATGGCCACCAACCGCGGCATCACACGGATCCGGGGCACCAGTTACCAGAGCCCGCACAGGCATCCCCACTGACCTGCTTGACCGGCTGCTCATCGTGTCCACGTCGCCCTACAGCGAGAAGGACATGAAGCAGATCCTCCGCATCCGGTGTGAGGAAGAGGATGTGGAGATGAGCGAGGACGCCTACACGGTGCTGACTCGCATTGGGCTGGAGACCTCGCTGCGCCGCCATCCAGCTCATCACTGCTGCCAGCCTGGTGTGCCGGAAACGCAAGGGCACAGAAGTACAGGTGGACGACATCAAGAGGGTCTACTCACTGTTCCTGGACGAGTCCCGCTCCACCCAGTACATGAAGGAGTACCAGGACGCCTTCCTTTTCAACGAGCTCAAAGGCAAGACCATGGACACCTCCTGAGCGGAGGGCCCTCCACACCCCCTTTTCTAGCCTGAGTTCTGCACTGTGACTTTGACTTTGTATAAAATGGTTCTCAAAAAAAAAAAAGGTTCTCAAAAAACAAAAACAAAAAAACCCCCCTAAGTCAGTGATCCTGCTGCTGTTGCTGGGATCTCCCACTGTACAATGAATGAAGAACCTCACCCTGTAATCGTGCTGTGGTTGTCTTTTAAACCTTCACGCACAACAGTTACAGTCAACTTCTGAATCTATCTTCAGGGTTTTCCTCCCCTAAAGTGATGCTTCACCTTTTCAATCATGATGTCTTTCTCCAAGATCTTTTCAATTGCTATGCAGAACAGATCATTTAGGAGGCTAGACTTAATGAGGAGGAAAGTGGCATCAGAATTGGAAGAAGACTCATCAACAATGTGTGTTGTTTATATGACACAACTTTGCTTGCTGAAAGTGAAGGGGACCTTAAAACCTGTCAGAGACCTCTCCAGAGCAATAAAGAAGAAGGATGAATTGCACAATGACTTATGATGATAGAAGAATTGATGCCTTTGAGTTGTAATGCTAAAAACGAGTACCGGACATACCATGGACAGCCAAAAGAACAAATAGGTTTTGCCCTGGAGAAAGTGAAGCCAAGTGGTAAGGATTTTGAACCGTCTCAAATATATTGCAAATGTTGCCTAAAGGGACTGGTCCTTGGTGAAAGACATCATGCTTGGAAGGGTGGAGGAACAGTGCAGGAGAGGAAGATCCTGGATGGAGGTGGATTAACACAGTGACTATGGCAGTACCATCAGGTGTGTCAGAGTTAGTGAGAATGGCTGAGAATAGGGCATGGTTCAAGGCTATTGTGAATACTGTCCCTAGGAGTTGCACATAGCAACAGTAAGAATTAGGGAAAGCCACAATCTCAGCATTAGTAAGATGAGATGGACTGCACTGGCCACTTTGAATAATACAATCTCATGGTATAACTATGCCTGGAATGAAAAACAGAAAAAGAATGCTATTTTACTTATACTTAAAAAGATAAATTTTAAGCTCTATCCTGGACTGCTAAGGGAAAAACTGCTGAAATAAAACAAAGGGAGAGTTGCTGAAGCAAAAGAGCAGAACAGAACACTTCAAAGAGCAGATAGAGAACACAAGCAAAGTAGTGTAATGGAATGTGCACAGGACGGAAACTGGGAGAATAAAAAGGAAGAACTCACCCAGCATTTCTCAAGCTGAAAGAATAGAAAGACAAATTAAAACATCAAATTACAATATTGAAGGATGCTATGGGCAAAATCTTGAATGATACAGAAAATATCAAAACAAAATGGAGGAACAGACAGAATTACATCACCAAGCCCTTGGTAATGAAGGAAGAAGTTCAAGCTGCACTGACGTCACTGGCAAAAATAAGGCCCCAAAATCAATGGGATACCAACTGACATGATTCAACAACAAAAAAAAAAAAACTACCCTAAGTTGAACTTGCATTTAGAAAAGTCTATGACAACAGGATTATCCTTGCTGATGTCAGATAGATTACAGAGAATTACAGAAGAATGTCTATTTGACTATGCAAAAGCACTTTACTGTGTTCGTATGTTGTTGTTTGTTATGTGCCATCGAGTCGTTTGCGACTCATAGCGGCCCTATGTACAACAGCCCTAAACTGTGCTCTATCCTGTGCCAATCTCATTGCCCCTGACAAACCCATCCCGAGTACCCCAGTCACTGAATCAATCTACCTCATAGAGGGTCTTCCCTTCCTGCGCTGTCCTTCCACTCTACCCAGCATGATGTCCCTCTCCAAAGACCTGTCTCTCCTTACAACATGTCCAAAGTATGTCAGACGAAGTCCCAGAATCCTTGCCTCCAAGGAGCAGCCTGGTTTAATCCTCTCTACAATGAATCTGTTTGTTTTCTTGGCAGTTCATGGTACATCCAAT
>NW_006400036.1:217486-233771 GCF_000299155.1 Elephantulus edwardii
TGCGAGGAGCTAGAGTTGGAAAATCAAAAGGGCCAAACTCGTTCAGCATTTCTTAAGCTCAAGGAACTGAAGAGCAAATCTCCATACCTTTTCAACCTGTATGCAGAGCAGATTATCCAAGAGGTGGGGCTCTATGAGGAGAGGCGTGGCGTTAGGATTGGTGGACGATCTATCAACAATCTGAGTTATGCAGATGACACAACCTTGCTCACTGAAACTGAGGAGGACCTCATGCACTTACTGCAGAGGTTGTTCATATATTCATTGTTAATTCTGCTATAATTAGTAGCAGACCAGTTATAAGTGTTGAGTCAATACTGGTCTGCTATATAACATCATGATTTCTGCCATCAGAATATCAAAAGGACCAAACTTAATGAGTATTTTTTAAGGTTAAGGAACTACAGAATTCATTCAAATCATGAGTTGTAATACTTAAGGATGCTATGGGCAGAATAGTGAATGATCCAGGAAGTATTAAAACAAGACAAAAGGTGTACAGAGTCAGTGTACCAAAAAAATTGACTGACAATGAAGAATTTCAAGAAACAACATACGATCAATAGGCACTGGTGATGAAGTGAGGATGTGCAGGCTGCTCTGAAGGACTCGGAAAAAATAAGGCCCCAGGAATTAATGAAATACCAAGTGACATATTTCAATAAGCAGATACTACCCTAGACATGCTCACCATGTTGTGCCAAGAAATCTGGAGGACAACCACCTGACTAGAAGAGATCATATTTATTCCCATTCCCAAAAAAGATAACCTCACAGAATATGGAAATTATCAAACAAGATCACTAATAACAGACAAGCAAAATCTTGCTAAAGTTTATCCAAAAATGAATGGAACAATACATCGACAGAGAACTAGTAGAAATGCAAGCTGGGTTTAGAGGAGGTCATGGCACTAGAGACATTATTATCAATGTCAGATGGATCTTGGCAGAAAGTAAAGAGTTATCAGAGGGTTATCAAGGATATCTATCCATGTTGACTATGGAAAGGAATTTGACTGTGTAGTTCACAACAAATTGTGGCTAACCTTCAGGAAAATGTGAATCCCCGAACACTTGATCATGCTCATGCAAAATCTATACTCAGAATAGGAAGCAGTCCTCAGAGCTGAGCAAAGAAATACTGCATGGTCCAAAATCAGGAGTTGTCCTGTATTGATACCCTTCAATCTATATGCAGAACAGATCATTCAGGAGGCTGGGCTTTATGAGGAGGAATGTGGCATCAGGATTGCAGGAAGACTCATCAACAACCTACATTATACAGATGACACAACCTTGCTTGCTGGCTTGCTGAAACTGAAGAGAAATGGAAGCGCTTGCTTCAGGTCAAGGACTGTAGTCTTCAACATGGACAGAAGCTCAACATCAAGAAGACAGATTCTCACCACTGGGCCAACTGTGATACTGGGCACTGTGATAGAGATTGAAGCTGTTAACAATTACAGCTTGCTTGGCTCCACAATCAACATTCTTAGCACTAGCAGTTAGGAAATCAACAGACAAATTGCACTGGGAAAATCTGCTGCCAGGGACCTTTCCAGAGTACTGAGAAGCAACGATGTCAGTCTAGAAACTAAGTGCATCTGCTCCTGGTAATTACTTGTTGTGCATCACAGAGCTAGACAATGACTTAGGATGTCAGAAGAATTGAGGCCTTTGAGTAGTGGGATAGGAGAAGTCTTGAACATACCATGGACTGCCAAGAAAAGAAATAGGTCTGTCTTGGAGAGGGTGAAAGCAACTTCCTCCTTGAAGGCTAGGATTTTGAAGCTTCCTCTTATCTCCTTTGGGAATGTGGCCAGCAGGGACCAGTCAGCTCAGAAGGGTGGAGGGACAGAGTAGGAAAGGAAAAGCCCAGATAAGATGTATTGATACAGTAACTGGGGTAATTGGGGTAGGTGTATTGGAATCAGTTGAAACTGGCTTAGCACAGGACAAGATTCAGAGTTGTTGTACACAGGGTTGCTATGAGTCGTGAGTCGTGGTGACTCCACAGCACATAACAACCACCACCACCTCTAAGTCCCTTGGATTTAGTGGGTCACTGGAATATCTCCCAGAGACACAGACCCATCAGGGGAATGACTCATATTAGGGGAGATGTGCAGGCTGGTTTTGCAGACTGGCAAGCATTTTAGACTATCAGTTGAAGGCAGGTGTCCAAAAAAGGAAGCTAGCCCTAAGGTCCCATAGTTACATAACTTAGGTAAGGTTCTAGTGGTATGGGGCTTGTATCCCACCCTAAACCTCTCTCCTTTCTAGAAGATATACTTCAGCACAAAATGAATAGTTAACTATTTCTAAGAAAGACATTTTGAATGATGAACCTTAGACAACACAGAGTGAATCATAACAAACTAGGGCTAAGACTGAGAAGAATGTGAATCCCAGAACAATATAATTGTACTCATGGGAAACTTAAGCCTACACCAAGATGCTTTTGTACAAACAGAGCAGAGGAACTCTACAGAGGGTTTTTGTTTTTAATTTTATATTAGTTTGCATACAGACTTCTTATAATATTTCATTCATGTACACTGTGTTTAACATAGTCTTTAATTCACATTGTTTCATACAGTCATTCCTATACATTGTGCTTTATAATATGAATCATTCATCTATGCCTACTATTACCTAGTATTTTCAGTCCACATTGCTTCTTCCCCACTTCTTTCACTAACTTCTTCAGCCCACCAAACCTTGACATCCCAGTGATTCATACATATACGCGCTCTGCTCCTCTTTCTCTCCTTGCCTTTTGGACTTTTATACATAACTTAATAGTTAGAGAGTGTGGAAATCCTTGAACAATAATCACTAATAGCAAATGCAAGCAAAATCTTGCTGAAGATTATCCAAAAATGTCTAAAACAGTGGTGACAGAGAACTGCCAGAGAACAAGCTTGGTTTGAAAGAGGTGATATCATTGCCAATGTAAGATGGCTCTTAGTTAAAAACAGAGAATGCCAGAAGGATTGTTATTTGTGTTTTCTTTAGTATTGAAAGACATTTTACTCTGTGGATCACAATAAATTATGGCTAAATTATGTGCTCATAGGAAACCTAAACCTTGACCATGAAGGTGTCATACAAACTGAGCAAAGAAGCACTGCACGTTCAAAATCAAGACAGGAGTGCATCACAGATGTATTCTTTCTCTATACCTTTTAAATTTATATACAGAACAGAAACTGCCAACATGTTGGAGGGACAAATAAGCACCACTGAAGAGATGGAACACAGAGTCAGTGAAATAGAAGAGAGAACTCTCAGTCCTGATCTGGCTTAAAAAAAAGGAAAACAGCTTAAGAATAATGTGAGATGTCATCAAGAAGAAAATTATGCACATAATTAAAATCAAAGAAGATGACCAGCAAAAAAGTGTACTGAGAAAGTTGTAGAACTATTACTAGAAAAAAAATTCCAGGAATAATAAAAAATGAGAGAATATACATAAAAGAAGCTGAGCAAACTTCTTACAGATTAGACCCCCAAAGAAAAACACTAAGGCACATCACAAATTCACAAAAATCAAGGACAAGGAGAAAATTTTGATAGCAGCTAGGAAAACAAACAGTAATTTTTTTAAGTAAAAATTTAATTGTGATTTTAATGAATGTTTACAGAGAAGTTAGATTTTCATTTACTCATTGTTGTACATTTTAGCCCCTCTCACTCCTTTACTTGTTTCCCAGTTCACTTTTTCTTTTTAATATTCATTCATTGTTATGCAATTATCTTCCTCCAGTTCCCTTTGCAATGATATACCTCTCACTCTGGGCTGCTGTCATACATATAACGCCTAATTATATATTCATTTTAGATAGTCCTTTCTTTCATCTGTCCCAATGCAATGGTTATTAACTATGCACTCTTATCCTATTCTCGTACCAAGCACCCATGTCCAATCTGCTTTAGAATAGTGGTGCTATGTAGTATTTGTCCTTTTATGACAGAGATATTTCATTCAGCATGATGTGCTCCAGGGTTCCCCATGTTCTGTAATGTTTGGAGTTCACTGTTTTTTTCTATGCTTCATAATATTTCATTGTATGAATATACCATAGTTTTTCTATCCATTCATTTGTTGATGGGCACTTGGGTTGCTTCCATCTCTTTGCTATTGTAAATAACTCAGGAATAAACATGGATGTGCATATATCTATTTAGGTGGCAGTTATGTATCCTATCTCCATACCTTTTCAATCTTTATGCAGAACAGATTATAAGGGAGTCTAGGCTCTACGAGGAGAAATGTGGCATCAGGATTGGAGGAAGACTCATCAACAATCTGCGTTATCAGATGACACAACTCTGCTTGCTGAAACTAAGGAGGACCTGAAGCACTTGCTGTGGAAGGTCTGGGACTGCAGTCTTCAGTATGGATAGAGGCTCAATGCCAAGAAAACAAAGATTCTCACCACTGGGCAGATTGGCAGCATCATGTTGTATGGTGAAGAGATTGAGATTGTTCATAGTTTTGGTTTAGTTGGCTCCACAGTCAACACTCGTGGCACCAGCAGCAAGGAAATTAAAAGACGTATTGCGATGGGAAAGTCTGCAGTTAGAGACCTCTGTTAAGTACTGAAATGCAACTATGTCAGTTTGGAGACTAAGGTATTCCTGATACATGCCATGGTCTTTGCAGTCACTTGCTATGCATCAGAGAGCTGGACAATGACTAGGGATGACTGAAGGAGAATTGAAGCCTTTGAGCTGTGGTGTTAGAGAAGAGTATTGAATACCTTTGAGCTGCGGTGTTAGAGAAGAGTATTGAATATACCATAGACTACTAAGAAAACAAACAGGTTTGTCCTGGAGAGGGTGAAGTCGGGCCGCTCCTTGGAGGTAAAGAATCTGAAGTTTCATCTGACATACTTTGGACATGTTGCAAGGAGGGACCAGTCCTCGGAAAGGGACATCATGCTTGGAAGGGACAGCGCAGCAGAGGAAGACCCTCAATGAGATGGATTGATTCAGTGACTGGGGTAGTGGGGGTAAGAGTATCAGAGCTAGTGAGATTGGCACAGGATAGGACAGAGTTTAGGGCTGTCGTACATAGGGTCGCTATGAGTTGTAGGCAACTCGACAGCACATAACAACAACAAACAACAACATATTCTCAGTAGTGGCATTGCTGAGTCAAATGGTATTTCTATTTCCAACCTTTTTAGAAAATACCAAATCGCCTTCCACAGTTGTACCATTTTAAACTACTACCATCAGTAAATAAGGGTTCCAATCTCTCCACAACCTTGCCAGCATTGTTTCTTTGCTGCTCTGCTGAACTTTGCTATTGTTACTGGAGTGAGATGATATCTCACAGTTGTTTTGAAGAGTAACTTATAAAGGAGAGCAAACACATGCCTGTTTCTCAGTAGAAACAATGCAAACAAGACAGTGGAAGGACATATATCAAACACTCAAATAACAACTTTCAACAAAGAATACTGTATCCATCAAAACTGTTCATCAAATATGATACCAGTAAAACCTTGCCTCTCAAGAACTATGCTAAATATGAATGGTTTAAACATAACAGGGAAGAGAAAAAAAGAGTAGTAAAGTGGATAACAAAATAAACCTATAAATATGTTGTCTACAATAGATACTTTAAACAGTAAAGATAAAGACTAAAAGTCAAAGGGTGGAAAAAATATACCAAGCAAATGGGAACCAGAAAAAAGCAAGAGTAATAACATTAATCTGGGATATGATTTCCATGTAAAATCTATCACAAAGGACAAGAAAGGACAGTATATAATGCTTACAGGATCAATAGAACAAGAGGACATAACCATATTTAAAATCTATGCACAGAATGACAGATTTGCAAAATACACAAAGCAAACCTTAACAGAACAAAAAAAGAAATAGACAACACCACTACAGTACTAGGAGACTCCAATATACCACTCTCAAGGAAAGACAGGAACTAGCAGAAGGAAACTCAACAAAGATGGGTTGGGTTTTGGGGGTTTTGTTGTTGTTGTTGTTTTTACTTAGAGTTTATCACATGCTTGAAGAAAGTTTGAATAAGTAAACACTGATGTAATTTTTTAATACTGAGTTCATAAACTCATGGTGCAAAATGGGTCGATAGCTTCCTCTAAGAAATAAATGCTTTCCACTGCTTGCTGGCTGCCAGTGAAAATTTGACATTCGCTCAAATGCTTCTAGAAAACTAGTAATATCCACCCATGCTGTTCAGCTGATCACTACAGCCAGCCCCGTAACAGCCACTTATGCACTGGCTCTCAAAGCCACTGTAAGTGGACTGTGTCGACACCCCCATGCCCTGCATCTATTGTAAGCCCCATTACTAGCCCCTGTGGTTGAATTTAAGTAGAGTTCCATGTATCTGTGCTCCACGTTGGCTCTTGTCTCTTGACATGGAAGCCATAGCTTCTTCATGAGTGTCAAACTCAACATCTGCTTCTCCAATCAATCTTCCCATCTGGGCCAATCTCAATAAGCACTATCACAGGGTTGAGTGGAGAGAAGAAGTTATAAATATCATGCTCAGCTGCTTTGTACGGAAGCCGCCTCATGTGGACACAGTGCCCAGTTGTACTCTGAACAGCAAACTCACTGTCTCCATATCCATGGTCGTACATTATTGACAGACAGTAACTGAAATCTCTTCCAAACAGATCAGTGGTAAAACCATAGCTATCTTTCTACAGCACCATTTTTACATCATTTTCTGACTCAAGTTCAACAAAAGCTTATCCATTCTGCCTGCTTTCTTGAGTGTAGATGAAATAAACACCTGCCAAGCCATCAGGAATTTTGCATCCAGACAGGAAATTATGCACATCTTCAATAGAACAAGACCATGGAATACTGCGGAGCTTGACCACAAATCTTTTACCTCCCTGAGGACCCAGCGCCATGAAGACTGGACAGGTCAGGTGTCAATCAGCTTACTGAGGCATTTTAGATGATAGTAAAAGTCTAGTCTCTAGATGTTCTGGCAGTTATTAATTATCCTGCAGAGTGTACTGTCTCCGTAAGTCACTGGGAAGACAAATGGACAGTGCACACACCACGAGGCAGCTACTGTGCTTCTCAACAAAGATGCTGAAGAATTAAACCACACACAACCAACCAACTTGATCTCATAGACACATACAGGCTAATGCTTTCCCAAAAAGAGCAGAAGACATTCTTTACCAGTACACACAGAAAATTTGCCAGAACAGATCATATTTAGGTCACAAAGCAAGTCTCAATAAATTAAAAAACAAAGAATACCAACCATTTTCTCAAACCACAGTGCTACAAAATTAGAAATCAACAAGACAAAAAAGGAGACAAAACAAACAAGTCTCTCCTGGAGAGGGCAAAGTTGATTTTCTCATTGGAGGTAAGGATTTTCAAGCTTCGTCTCATATGGTTTGGGCATGTTTCCAGGAGGGACCAGCACTTGTAGCAACTCATCACCGTTGGAAGGGTAGAGGGTCAGCGCAGGAGAGGATGACTCTGGACGAGATTGATCGACACAGTGACAGGGGCAATGGAGGCATGTGTGTCACAGACAAGTGACATTGGCTCAAGATAGCCTAGGTTTCAGAGCTATTGTTCATAAGGTCACTATGAGTCATAGTCATCTACAAACATATGTATGCACACCTATGTTTACTGCTGCATTATTCACAATACCAAAAAGATAGAACCAACCCAAGTGCCTATTAATGAATGAACTGATAGAAAAACAAGGCACAGCCACACAGTGGAATACTACACAACATTGATAAACAATGAAATAGTAAAACATTACACAACATAGGGGTGGCTTTGAGGACATTAGGCTAAGTGAAATATCTCAGTTACAAAAGGATAAACACTGGATAACACCACTGTTACAAAATAGCATAGACAAGGGGGAGCTGGGGAGGGAATGGTGAGTGGATAATGAACACTACATTAGAACAGATGAGGGAAGAAATTTCCAAAATGAATCTATGATTATTCATTATATGTATGAGAAAAATCTGAAACAAAGGGTGCATTGCAGGGTAGGCTGGAGGTGGGGAAAACAAGTGGAGGAGGAAAAGATACAACAATTAATTTTTTTTTAAACTGTCTACTTCATAGAAAACAATAGAATTCACTAGTTTCTATAATCCATGATTTTGGAAATGGACACAGACACAGTGGTATTTTAGGGTTATCTTGCTGTTGCTAGGTGCTCTGGAATTAGAGGAGTATAAAAGTCTAACAAAAGTGGAAGGGGAGAGGACAGGGGATCTGAGGGTAGGAAAGAAGAGGAAAATCATGGGGTCTCAGACTATTGTAGGCATTGAGAAGGATGACAGAATTAAAGAGGAAAGATCAAATGGGGACCTCAAAGAATGAAGAGCATAGATCAATGGTGTCTGGTTTTATAAAACACAATGTATGGAAATGATCATATGAAACACAATATGAATGAAGGAATGTGTGAAAATTCATGCATGAATGAAATACAATGTATATTAATTTTGCATTGCACACACACACACACACACACACGTTGCTGTTGTTGTTGATTGCCGTCAAGTCAAACAGAAACAAAGACCTGAAGCCTTTCAATAACTATCGTTTCTCAAAGTTCATAGAGTTTATTTTAGCAAGAGCATTAGGCTGAGTGAACTCAGTCTCTTAAAGACAAATACAACATTAAGACCATTATTGTAAAAATAGAAGGATAACTAGTAAAATACGTATGGGAGCTCAAGAGGTGAGGATTAGTAGAGGTGAAAAGATAGGGTTGCACAGTTTTGGAGGGGAAGGTAATGGAAAGGATCTGTGTGAAAAGACAGGGTAATAATGGGCAAGGTTCAAAAGTGATTAATTTTATAAAACATAATGCATGAGAAAGATTGTACGAAACACAATGTGAATGAAGGATACTGTGAAACACAATGTATACCAACTTTGAAGCAATCAAATTAAAAATAAAACTAAAAAAAGGTCATTGGCAGTAAATCTCTACAAAGCAATAAATAATGTTGATTTCTTAGTTATTGCTTTCATGATTGCTGGTTATGGATCCAAGTACAATTAAATCTTAGATAGCTTCAATCTTTTCTCCATTTACTGTTTATTTTTCATTGGTTCAGTTGTGAAGATTTGTTTTCTTTTCTGTTGAGGAGTTATATTCTGAATAGTTTTGCCTCTGAGAAAAATACCCAAAACTTATCAGTAAACTCACTTATGACTTTCTAGTGATTATTCTTTTTCTTTTTAAACAATCTTTACTACTGGGAAGTCTAACTTGGGTACATTTCTTTATGGCCCAAGCTGCAAAGTTTCTTTCCTATGGTCAAGTCTCTGAATCTTTTTCTTCCACGGGATTTTTCTTGCTTATCCAACAACTACAAAAAGAGAATTAACTGTTAGAGAAAGCACTATAAGATGAATCTGTGTGTGAAACAAAATGGGGCCAAGAAACACACATTCCTTTACGGGGCATATGGGACTGTTCCCTATTGCTCTTGAGTTTAGTTCTTATTACTCCTCTCTGAATTCCAGACCTTGCATCCACCACAAGGTGGAAGTGTCCACCATGGTCATAAAATACTGGATTTCTTCTTGTACATCTGTCACAATGGAGATAGGCAATGTTGTCTCTAATTAAAGTAAAGGGTCTCATGGTGGACAAGGATAACCTCTCTGTTTAAGACTTAAGATGAGTGGACAGTGGAACACATATAGGTCATTTTATAATTCATTACTTCTCCAAACATTCCTGCTTGCTGATATCTAGGGTGATCAAGTGTTTCTTTGCCTATATCCCAAATACAAGTTTCAAATACAAGTGTTCCTTATCCTGAGATCAACCTGATACCTGCCATTAATGAGTTTATTGATTCATGAACCTCAACTAGCAAACATTAGGATATGCGATTCTTCCAGCATAAATTTACTGACTGGGTGGGGATGGTTAAACATAGGGTCGCACAATCTGATGGATGGAGGGAGGGGTGGGTAAAGGAAATGACAGAGATCTGGTGTAAAAACAATGTACACAAATTTTCTAAGTAAATCAATATAAAATAAAAATGTTATTTAAATAATAAAATAAGAAAAGGTATGGAGACAGGACAAAAAATAACTAAGGTTGATAGAGGAAGTAAAAAAAATTACTACATGATCAGAGGTATTCTCATTTCAACTTGCAGGTATCAGGAACTAGAACTTAACACAGTTTTCCCCTTAAATTTTGAGACACAAAAAAAGTTATGTGCAATGCTAGCAGGTAAGGACAACGATTTTTAGAGAAGGGCATATAGATGATATTTTGGAAAGGTATGATTAAACTGTATTACAGGGGGAAAGTTTGCAGTCAAAAATCTTTCCAAATCACTGAGCAGTAATCATGTTAATTTGAAGACTAAAGTGCTCCTCATTCAGACCGTGGTCTTTTCAATTACTTCTTATGTAACTGAGAGCTGGACAATGAATAAGGATGGCAGGAGAAAATTTGAGGACTTTGAGTGGTGGTGTTGGAGAAGAGTAGTGAACATCCTATGGACTGCCAAAAGAACAAATGTTTTGAACAAAGTGCAGCCAGAGTGCTCCTTGGAGGCAAAGATGATAAAGATTTGTCTCACAAAGGACACATTACTAAGAAAGGCTTGCAAAGTTGAGGGCTGACAAGAGAGGAGACCCTCAAGACTTACACAGTGATTGCTGCAATGGACTCAAGTATGTCAGAAACTGTGAGCATGGCACAGGATATGACAAGGTTCATTTTTTGTTTATATGGGTCTTACGAGCTGTACTGCATTCTACAGCACCTAACCATGACAACATCCTGAAGTACAATGTTGTGAGTGATAGGGTATTTATCATTTGTTCTGCTAAGAGTAACAGCAGACCAGTTATAAGAAATGCCAAGTCAGTGTTGACCCAAATGCTTGATTTGCTGCACAACTCCATGATTTCTGATATCAACAGCCCCTCCTTTGTTCAGTTCCCTAGCTCCTCTAAATCCCTTGGATACCATGGTTGACTGGAATGTCTCTCAGAGACTCAGACTCAACAGGGAATGACTCAAGTCACTATAGCCATCTAGGCCAGTTTGCAGAGACTGGTGACATTGTAGACTAACAGTTGAAGGTAGGCATCCCAAAAAGAGAGGGAGAACTGAGGTCTCATTAAATTGATATTATCGGGTTTGCCAAGTTTTTCACATCAACAAAGTCCTTCTAAATGTAATGATTCTCTGGGAAAAATCAGTTTCTTCACATGGCCTCTTGCAGGGACACTGGGGAATAAAGGAGGCCAATGATGCACAGAGAACAACATGGTTTTAGAAACAAATTCACTTGCCCTGCAGAGAAGCCTTACACTCAACCACAGATCTCAGCAACTGCCAACTGGATTGACAAAAAGAAAAATAGTTGGTACTGAGATGGCTCCAATTCATGGATCCCATATTTCTCAGAGTGGATTGTGCTCCACAGTGCTGTCCAGGGCTGGTTGGTCATTCAGAGGTAATCCCTGTGTCTTTCTCTCAAGATATTACTGGGTACATTCAACTTCCCACCTTTAAGTCAATAGCAGAGGACTTCCACTGTTTATATCACCCAGGGGGTTCAATGGATGCATTCTTCTATTTGGAAACAGTGTAAGCCACAGAGCAAACCACCATATCTAATCTGGCACCATCAGCCTGTACACTTGATAACAACATTCTTGCTTGGTCTCGAAATATGTACACCAAGTAAAAGAGTGCCATTCACTTCATGAAGCACTTTTACTATGGGTTGCTGGACAACTACACCAGTGTCCTACAAAATTCCCATGTTGCCTCTAGAATAAAGCCAAGGATGAAAAGAGCAAAAGGTGCAATGAAATTCCCAGTGGCCTCCTTTTATTGTCATGTTGGAAAGTGGTCTCTGTTGGAAGGAATGATAAATCTGACATCCAGTTTTAACCTTGGGCTCAAAAGACATTTGGAAAAAACACTGGTTACCTGAAATCAAACCTATTGCCTTGAACTATTTTATAGACGATACTATAAAAATTCCCAAGACATCAACCAAAATAGAGAAGAGAAAGACTAAAGGATAAAGTGAATGGAAAATCTAAACAGCACCATTAACTGTCTTGATCTTCTCAAAATTTTCTAATTAGTAAGCCATACCTTTTCAATCTATATGCAGAATAGATTATCCAGGACACTGGGCTCTATGAGGAGAAAGGTGGTATCAGAACTGGAAAAAGACTTATCAACAACCTGCATTATGCAGATAACACAATGTTAGCTGCTGAAAACTGAGGAGGATCTAAAGCATCTGCTGCTGGAATGTAGTCATACATATGGATTGAAGCTCAACATCAAGAAAACCAAGATTCTAACCACTGGGTCGACTGGCACATCATGATAGACTGTGAAGAGATTGAGAATGTTAACAGCTTTAGTTTGTTTGGCTCTAGAATCAACACTCTTGGCACCAGAAGCCAGGAAATCAAAAGATGAACTGCACTGGGAAAGTATGCTGTCATGGACATCTCCAGAGTCCTGAAGAGCAATGATGTCTGAAGAGACTAAGGTACGTGTGACCCAAGCCATAGTCTTCCCAATTACTTGCTATGCATGAGAAAGGCAGACAATGACTAGGGATGACAGAACAAGAATTTATTTCTTTGAGCTGTAGTGATGGAGAAGAGTGTTGAATATACCATGGACTGCTAGGAGAACAGATTGATCCTGGAGAAGATAAAACCAGGGTGCTCCTTAGAGGCAAGGATTCTGAAGCTCCATCTGATATACTTTGGGCATGCTACAAGGAAGGACCAGAGGGACAATGCAAGAGAGGAAGACCCTTGAGATGGATTGACTCAGTGACTGGGGTAATGGGGGCAGGTGTGTCAGAGACAATAAGGTTGGCTCAGGAATAGAACAGGGTTCAGAGTTGTTGTACACAGGGTTGGTATGAGTCACAGATGATTTGACAGCTCTTAATAACAATAGGCTCAGCAACTGTAGAAAACACATTCAACTGCCCATACACATTTAACAAGACAGATCAAATGTATACTAAACAGCAAATCTTAAAACAACTAAGAGATATCATCTCACCCCAGTAAGAACAGCAAAATTTGGCAGAACAACAAACATCTAATGCTGGTGAGGTTGTGAAGAAACCGGAACCCTTATTCACTGTTGGTGGGAATGTAAAATGGTGCAATCACTATGGAAGGCTGTATGGCGCTTTCTCAAAAAGTTGCAAATAGAGATACCATTTGACCCAGCAATTCCACTACTGGGAATATACCCTGAAGAGACCATAGCTGACATCCAAGCAGATATATGCACACCCATGTTTATTGCAGCTTTGTTCACAATAGCAAAGAGCTGGAAACAACCTAAGTGCCCATCAACAAACAAATGGGTAGAGAAACTCTGGTATATTCACACAATGGAATACTATGCAGCATTGAAAAACAAGGAACTCATGAAATATACAAAATGGATGACCCTGGAGGACATTATGCTGAGTGAAATATCTCAGTCACAAAAGGGCAAATATTGCATAGGTCCCCTGTTATAAAATAGGAATGACATCAGGGTTGACGGAAGATAGGAGGGGAGGAATGATGTATATTGCATTGAAACAGATGAGGGAGAGAACTATTTAGAAGGAATTTTGTTTTACTTTTTTTCTCATTTTTATTATTTTTAATATACATTTACAGTGATTTTTGGATTTCCATTCATTCATTGCTGCACTTTTCTCCCTGTCCACCCCTCCCCACCAGCTGGCTCCTCTCTTTGAAAAGAAAAAGAAAAAAAAAATTCCTTCCCCAGAAGGGATATTTTAATAGGTATTTTTGTCATTACAGAAGTCCAGAGTGAAGGCTGCATAATGGAGTGGATCTGGAAGGGACTGCATAACAATGAAGGAGTTTTTCTTTTCAAGGAGAAAAGTGAATTGGGGGGGAGGGGTTGGGCAGGGAAAAAAGTGCAACAATGAATGACTGGAAACCCTAAGTCTCTGGAAATTTTCATCAAAATTAATTAAAAAAAGCAAATCTTGGTATTTTATACAATACTTTCTCTGACAACAAGGTAATTAAACTATAATTCAACAATATATTCCAATATATAAAATTATTAACAAGCTAATAATCCAAACTCCCAAAGAAAATCATAAAAGTAAACTAAAAACACAAAAATATCAAAATTTGTGAGCTGAAACAAAAACTTTGTTTATAGGCAGTTGTTTGTTGTGGAGTTAGAACCAGCCCATAGCTGACCCTCCAGCAGGTGTTCAGATGCAGTAAATCACATGGGCAATTTTATATCCTTTTCTCAAGGAACAGCTGGTGAGTCAAACTTCATGTCTTTAGCATTGCACTGCAGCTGCTTAAAACTAGGCTACCAGAGCTCTTAGCTAAGAGAAACACACAGCTTTAAATAAATGTGGTGGTGGTGGTGGTTGTTAAGTGCTGTCAAGTATGACTTATGGAGACCCTATGCATAACAGATCTGAATCTTGTTCTATCCTGTGCCATCCTCACAAACTCTGACACACACAAGCCCATTGCTACAGTCACTGTCAATCCACCTGCTTGAGAGTCTTCTTGCCCTTCATCATCCCTCCACCTTTCCAAGCATGATGTCCCTCTGCAAAGTATAACTTCTCTTAGCAACATGTCCAAAATATGAGACAAAGCTTCACTGTCTTTGCCTCAAAGGAGAGCTCTGGCTGCACCTTCTCTAAGATGTGTTTGTTCTTTGGGCAGTCTGTGGAATATTCCATATTCTTCTCAAACACCACAATTCAAAGGTGCTGAGAAGAGTACTGAATATGCCATAGACTGCAAGAGAACAAACAAGCCTGTCTTGCAGAATTTAAAACCAAGTTTCCCCTTGGAGGCAAGGATTTTGAAGCTCAGTCTCACATATTTTGGGCATTTGGGTGGCAGAAATCAGTCTCTGGAGAAGAAAATCATGCCTGGAAAGGTAGAGGGACAGCACAGGAGAGGAAGACCCCAGATGAGATGCATTGATACAATAACTGGGGTAATGGGAGTAGGTCTGTCTGAGTGAGATTGGCTCAGGATAGAACAGGGTTTAGAGTTATTGTACTTAGGAGTTGCTATGAGTTGTAGGCAACACAATGGCACATAACAACAAATGACAGAATGTGTGTGTGTGTGTGTGCGTGGTTTGTTATGTGCCGTTGAGTCAGTTGTGACTCATAGCGACCGTTATGTACAACAGCCCTAAACCCTGCTCTATCCTGTGCCAATCACACTGGCTCTGACACACCCATCCCGATTACCCCAGTCACTGAATCAATCCACCTCATGGAGGGTCTTCCCCTCTTGTGCCTTCCCTCCACCCTCCCAAAAATGATGTCCCTCTCCAAGGACCTGTCCCTTCTTACAACATGTCCAAAGTATGTCAGACAAAACCCCAGAATCCTTGCCTCCAAGGAGCAGCCTGGTTTAACCCTCTCCAGGATGAATCTGTTTGTTTTCTTGGCAGTCCATGGTACATTCAATACTCTTCTCCAGCACCACAGCTCAAAGGCATCAATTCTCCTTCTATCCTCCCTAGTCATTGTCCAACTCTCTGATGCATAACAAGTGATTACAAAGACCATAGCCTGTATCAGATGCACCTTAGTCTCCAGAGTGACACCACTGCTCTTCAGTACCCTGGAGAGGTCCCTAACAGCAGACTTTCCCATCACAGTACGTTTTCTGATTTCCCAGCTACTGGTGCCAAGAGTGCTGACCGTGGAGCCAAGCAGACTAAAGTTGTTAACAATCTCAATCTCTTCACCATCCATCCTGATACTGCCAATTGGCCCAGAGGTGAGAATATTTATCTTCTTGACATTGAGCCTCAATCAATACTGAAGGCTGCAGTCCTTGACCCTCTGCAGCAAGGATTTTACGTCCTCCTCAGTTTCAGCCAACAGAGTTGTGTCATCTGCATAACACAGACTGTTAAAAGATCTTCCACAAGTCCTGGAATCACACTTCTCCTCATAGATCCCAGCCTTTTGGATAATCTGTTCTGCATACAGGTTGAAAAGGTATGGAGATAGGACACATGCCTGGTGTATGCCCTTCCCAATTCTGAACCATGCAGTGTTTTCCTGCTCTGTTCTGATGACTGCCTCTTGGTCCAAGTATAGGTTTTGCATTAGAACGATCAAGTGTTCTGGGATTCCCATTCTTCTCTGAGTCAGCCACAGTTTGTTATGATCCACACAGTCAAACGCCTTTGCATAATCAATGAAACACAG
>NW_006400036.1:234401-235839 GCF_000299155.1 Elephantulus edwardii
ACATACATACATATATATAAATATATATACCCTCTACCAGGAAGGGTTTTTTTTTCTTTATTATTATTTTGTGTGTATGTACCGTCAAATCAGATCTGAATGGTACAGGAGGATATTGCGCCTCTTTCTCCAGCAGAGCATCTGGTGGATTCAAACTGTGTTCCTCTGGGATTGCAGTGCAGCTTCTTTCCACTAGGCCACCAGAGCTCCCCCCAGCAAGGGTTTTTTAAGGCATGCTATTTTGTTCTTTCTATCTATCCTACTTGGGATGCTTTGTTTTAGAGCAATATCTGACAGACAAGTATTATACCCAAAAAAGCAGATGAACCCGCTTTCCTCACTATACAGCTCAACAGATTCAGTGTTGCCCCCCACTTTGTCTTAGGTGCCATGTTCCTGTCCCCCCAAGCAAGGTCCCCAAATTATCTTGCTCCTTTCCCTCACATTGGCAAAGAGCAAGGCCCCAGGAATTGATTGAATACCAACTGACATATTTCAGCAAGCAGATGATGCCCAGGATGTGCCAAGAAATCTGGAGGACAGCTACCTGGCCAACTTGACAGAAGAGAGACATATTTCTATTCTAAAAAAAGGTGATACTTTCTTTAATAGAATGTGGAAATTATCAATTATCACTACCACATCCAAGCAAAATGTAGCTGATGATTATACCAAAACCTTCTGTAACAGTTCACTGACAGAGAACTACCAGAAATACAAACTGGGTTTAGAACAGGTCATGGCAGTAGAAACTTTCAGATGGAACTTGGCTGAAAGCAGAGAATACCACATGAATGTCCATCATTGTTTTATTGACTACGCAAAGGCATGTGACTGTGTGGATCACAACAAATTGTGGCTAACCTTGAGAAAAATGGGACTCTCAGAACACCTGATGTGCTCATGTGAAACATGTATTTGAACCAGGAGGCAGTCATCAGAATAGAGCAAGGAAATATGGCATGGTGCAAAATCAGAAAAGGAGTGAATACATCCTGTCTCTAAATCTTTTTAAGCTAGATGCAAAAGAGATCATTCAAGAAACTGTACTTTATGAGGAGAAATGTGGCATCAGAATTGGAGAAAGACTCATAAACAACCTGGATTATATAGATGACAAAAACTTCCTGGCTCAAACTGAGGAGGACACTAAGTGTCAGCAGTATTAGGCCAAGAACATCAGTCTTTAATATAGATTAAAACATAACATCAAGAAAACAAAGATTCTCATCACTGGGCCAACTGGCAGCACTAGGATAAATGGAGAAGAGAATGAGACTGTTCAACTTTCTTAGGTCCACAATCAACAATCTTGGAACCAGCAGACTGAAAAGATGAATTGGATTAGAAAAGTCTGCTGTCAGGGACCTCTCCAGAGTACTGAACAGAAAAGACATCAGTATAGAGTCTAAGGTGCACCTAATCCAAGCCAATTATC
>NW_006400036.1:252247-260912 GCF_000299155.1 Elephantulus edwardii
GCGTTCCCCGGTCTGGCGGCCTCGCCCTCGCGCTGCGTCGCCCTCGCGCTGCGTCGCCCTCGCGCTGCGTCGCCCTCGCGCTGCGTCGCAAGTTTAGTTTCTGATATGATTTGCTCAGCACATAGACTGAATAAGTATTAAGAAAGGATTAGCCCTAACATGTTACTTTCTTGATTTTAGGTCATGAGGTGAGATGACATCAAAGATGATATCAAGGACACACATTGATTTTAAAATATGTTCTGATTAAAAAGCCTCTTTGTCTAGGTATAAGTTTTGCAAGAGTTTAATTAAGTGTTCTGAGATTCCCATTCTTCTCAATGTTAGCCATCTTTTGTTGTGATCCATATAGTCAAATGCCTTTCCATAGTCAATAAAACACAGATAATTATCCTTCTAATAGTCTCTGCTTTCTGCCAAGATCTATTTGACATCAGCAATGATATCTCTGGTGCCTCAGTTTCTTTTAAAGTTTATTTGAATTTCTGGAAGGATTCTGGTGACTCACTGTTCTAGCCTGTTTTGGATAATCTTCAGCAAGATTTTGCTTGCATGTGGTATAAAGGGTATTATATCACTGATATTGTTTCATAGGCTTCACATTCTGTTGGATGACTGTTTCTAGGAAGAGGAATCAATATGGATCTCTCCCAGTCAGTTGGCCTGGTAGCTGACTGGATCTAGATTTTTTGGCACAACCTGGTGAGCAAATGCAAGGATGTTTCTATTTGATCATACATGTTAGTTGATATTACATGAGTTTCTGAAGATTTCTGTTGTACTAATGATCTTGATGCAGCTTGAATGTCTTCCTTCATAACCATTGGTCTTGGTCACATGCTATTACTTGAAATGATTCCATGTCAGTCAATTCTTTTTGATACAGTAACTGTCTGTCAGATTTAGGTGACTGGAATCTTGGGATCTATTTTCTGTCCTATCTATCTTAACATCTTGAGGGTTTAGAGTCCAGACAAATTCCTGTGTCTCTGCATAATATTTAAATATCTGTTCAATTTTATAGCCACCTTTACAGGTTAGGTAGCTTACCTGAAGAAGGTTGAAATGGATCATTCCAAGACCTCAAAATAGCTACAGTTACTACGGAACTTATACAAGTGTGGGGAAGGTTCTATTAACATGCCCACATACCTTGGTTACATTATTTCCTTGGTGTAGCTGTTATTGTTGATTGCCTTTGAGTTGAGCATGACTCATAAGAACCCTATGACGAAAAGGCCTGAAGCCCCTCTACAACTATCAACATTTTCAAAGTTCATAGAGTTTCCAGAGGCATGCTATTTAGGAAGTGGATGCCACTCCTGCTTCTAAACCTGTCATAGTATGTTATTGTTTTTATATGCTATTGAGTTGCTTGAGACTGTATAGCAACCCAATCTACAACAGCTCTGAACCCTTCCCTGTCCTGAGCCAGTCTCACTACCTCCGACACACCAACTCCTCCCCTCGCCCCAGTTAATCCATCCCATCTTTTATCCAAATAGAGGATATTGACCAACAGGGGAAAGAGCAAAACAGAAAACTATTAAAAAGACAAGGTCAGAGAGGGTGGTAGTACAAATGAAGTTGTACAGACTTGTCCTTTGTTCTTCAAAGGTCATGTCTTTTCTTTTTTCATGTATCTTTTAAGATCCTAATTATAAGTTGTGTTGTTGTTATTTGCCATTGAGTCACCTGTGATGCATAGTGACCCTACTTATGATAGCTCTGAATACTGCCCTACCCTGAGCCAATCTCATCAAATCCAACCAACTTAATCAAATTTCTCCAGTCACTGAGTCAATCAATCTCATCCTGGGTCTTCATCTCCTGTGCTGTCCCTCCACCCTTTCAAGCATGATGTCCTTCTCCAAAGAGTTGTAACTTTCGGCCACATAGCCAAAGTATGTGAGATAGAGGTTCAAAATCCTTGCCTCCAGGGAGCAGCTTGATTTCATCCTTTTTGGTCAGACCTGTTTGTTCTTCTGGCAGTCCACAGTATGGGCAACACTATTCTCTAGCACCACAACTAAAAATAACTGATTGTTCATCTGTCATAATTAATCATTGTCCAGATCTCTGTCACATAGCAAATAATAATGAAGACTGTGGCCTATATCAGGAGCACCTTAGTCTCCTGACATGGTTGCTCTACAGTGCTAGAAAGGTTTCTGATAGCTGACTTTCCCAGTGCTATTTGTGTTTTGATTTCCTAACTGCTGGTGACAAGAGTGTTGGTTTTGGAACCAAGCAAGCTGAGGTTGTTAACAAAATCTCAGTCTCTTCTCTGTCTATCATGAAGCTGCCAATTGCCCAGTGGCGAGAACCTTTCTTTTCCTGATGTTGAGCTTCAATAAATATTGAAGACTACAGTCCTTGACCTTCTACAGCAAACATCTCATGTGCTCCTCAATTTCAGCAAAGTTATATGATCTGAACAACATAGGTTGTTGATGTGTCTTCCTCCCATCCTGATGCCACATTCCTCCTCATAAATTTCAGCCTCCTGAATGATCTGTTCTATACAGAGACTGAAAAGGTATGGAGATAGAAATTCCATCTGTGCATAATAAAGGAGTCTTAATAGGGAGATCACTATCTAGGGACAAGGGCGATAAGGTAGATTGACATTGGCCACTTTGAATAAGACAATCACACAGTATAATATTCCAGAAAAGAAAAAAAAAAGAATAATGTTACATACATAGTTAAAAATGTAATTTCAATTTCTACTCTGTACTACAAGGGGCAAAGTTGTAGAAGTAAAACAAAGAAAAAGTTCTAAAGTAAAAGAGCTGAACAGAAGATTTCAAAGGCTAGCATGAGAAGCCAAAGCAAAATATTATACTGGAATGTGCGGAGAAGTAGAATTGGAGAATAAGAAGAAAGGGAAGAACTCACGTTTCTCAAGGTGAAGTAACAGGGAAAAAAACCAAATTCAAGGTTCAGGTTGCAATACTGAAGGATATTAAAGGCAGAATCGTGAATGATCAAGAAATCATCAAAACAAGATGGAGATGATACACAGAGCCACTCTACCAAAAAGAATTGGCTGACACTGAAAAATTTCAGAAAGTATTATATAAGCAGGAGCCAAGGGTAATGAATGAAGAAGTTGAAGTAGCTCTTAAAGCACTGATAAAAAATAAAGCACAAGAAATCGATGGGAAACCAATTGACATGATTCAGCTAACAGCTACTGCCCTTGATGTGCTCACAAGTCTATGCCAGGAAATACGGAGGACAGCTGCCTGGGCAAATAACTGGAAGAGATCTATATTTGATTTCATTCCAAAGCAGAGTGGCAGCTATCATACATCAACAACCTGCGTTATGCAGATGACACAACCCTGCTTGCTGAAACTGAGGAGGACATGAAGCACTTGTTGCTGAAGATCAAGGACTGTAGACTTCAATATGGATTGAAGTTCAACATCAAGAAGACAAAAATTCTCACCACTGGGCCAATTGGCAGCACCATGATGGATGGAGAAGAAATTGAGGTTGTCAAGAGGGTGGACTTTATTGACGAGGAATGCAGCATCAGGATTGAAGAAAGACTCATCAACAACCTACTTTATGCAGATGACATAAACTTGCTTGCAGAAACTGAAGAGAACCTGAAGCATTTGCTGAAGAAAGCCTTTAATATAGGTTGCAGATAAAAAAAAAATTCTCACTACTGGGCTAATTGACAACATCATGATTGATGGAAAACAGATTGAGATTGTTAATAATTTCATCTTGTTTGAGTCCAGAATCAACACTCTTAGCACCAGCAGTCAGGAAATCAAAAGATGAGTTTCACTGATATAGCTGGTTGTTAGGGACCTCTCCAGAATGCTGAAGAGCAATGGGCATGAATTTGTCAGAAATTGTTAGGATGGCACACTATAGGACAGGGTTCAGAGTTCTTCTTCATGGGGTCACTATGAGTCATATTCAACTTGACTTTATGGCACCAAACAACAACATCCTGAAGTACAATGTTTTGAGTAATAGGATCTTCTCCATATACATAAAAAGAAGACCTTTTAATATGACTATTATTAAAATATACACATTATCAAGTAAAGCCAAACAGCAAGAAATGGAATATTTTTATCATATTTTGAAGCCCAGAATTAGCCAAACATACAATCAAGATGTGTCCATGTTAATTGGTGATTGAACTGCAATAGTGGGAAATAACAAAAAGGAATGGTAGTCAGAACATATGGACTTGGTGATAGAAAAAGGCCAAAAGAAGAATGATCGAATTCTGTATGTTCACTGATTTGTTTATCACAATTGCCTTTTTTAAATTTTTTAAATTATTTTTATTATTCTCTCTGTGTGTACTGTCAAATCAGATCTGACTGGTACGGGAGGAGATTGTCCCTCTGTTTCCGGCAGACCATCTGGTGGATTCAAACCGTGCACTTCTGAAATTGCAATGCAGCTTCTTGCCACTAGGCCACTAGAGTTCACCTTATCACAATTACCTTTGAAGAAAATTATTTTAAGGGAGCTCTGATGGCCTAGTGGCAAGAAGCTCTGCTGCAATCCCAAAGGAGCACGGTTTGAATTCACCAGATGCTTCACTGGAGAAAGAGGGGCAGTCTCCTCCTGTACCAGTCAGATACAATTCGACCATACACAACATGAAAAAAAAATTCTATTGGTTTCCTTACTAAGTTCATATATACTTTGTTTAACATTACTTTCATTCACATTGTTTCATACAGTCAATGTCATTCATTATTTTTTATAAAATTAATCACCATTGGACTATGCTCACAATAACCCTATCTTCTCAGTTCCCCTTTGGATTTTTCTCATTTCCTTGAACCCCTCCCTACACCAACTAAATGGTGCAACTCTGTGATTTTGTTTTTGGCCATCCTCATTCTCCTGCTCCCATTTGTTGCTGTCTTAGATCCCCATACTTGTTTTACTAGTTATTTTATTTTTACAATAATGTTCTATTCATCATTGCAAGAAGATGGAAAGAGCCCAAATGTTCACTCACAACTCAATAGATTGAGAAATTGTGGTGCATTCATAGAATGGAATACTATGCAGCACTTAGGACCAACAATTTTGAAAAATACTACACAACTTGGGAGAGATTCCAACACATTATGCTGTGTGAACTCAGTTACATAAGGAAAAATACTTCAAATATGATGAATTAACATATGGATTTCACCTGATGGACAGCATAGGCATCAGATTGATTACATCTGTGGAAGGAATTGTTGGAGAAACTCAATATCAACAGTCAAAACCAGGTCAAATTCTGACTGTGGAAAAGAAGATCCAAGTTCAAACTTAGACTGAAGGAAATGAAAATAAGTTCACGAGGACCAAAATATGATCTTGAGTCTATTCCACCTGAATTTAAAAATTATCTATAGAATAGATTTGAAGTATTAAACTCTAATGATCTAAGTTGTGGGATGATATCAGGTTATCAAAATAGAGGGCAAAAGGTCATGATTTTTTACATTACACTATCTTACAAAAGAGGAGAAATAAAGAATGAAAATGGATATCAGAAGACTCTGAAAATTTTAGTAGAACGAGAAGCCAAATCAAAAGAGATGCTGAAGTAAAAGAGCTGAACAGACTATTTCAAAGGGCAACCTGAGAAGACAAATCAAAGAATTAGAATGGGAAGTGAAGATAATTGAAATTGCACAATAAATAGGGAAGAACTCACTTAGTGTTTCTCAAGTTGAAAGAACAGAAAAACAAATTTGTTCCTCCAGTTACAATACTGAGAAATGGGATGAGTACAATCTTGAATGATCCAGGAAACATCAAAAGAAGATGGAAGCAAAAGATAGAGTCACTCTACCAAAAATAATTGGCTGACATTGAACTAATTCAGGAAATAACATAGGATGAAAAGCCAGAGAATGAAGAAGTTAAAAATGTACAGAAGACTTTGCCAAAAAATAAGGCCCCAGAAATTATTGAGATTCCAACTAACATGTTTCCACACTGACCCAGAACTGTTAGAATTTCAAGTGTTGTTCAGAAGAGGCCATGACAACAGGACTATCATTGCTGATGTCAGATGGACCCAAGCTGAAATAGAGCATTCCAGAAGATGTCTATTTGTGATTTATTGATTTTGCAAAGGCACTTGACTATGTGAATGTATTTATAATCCGTTCTGATAAAATTAGCAGCAAACCAATTATAAGAAATAATAAGTCAATGTTGACCCAAATGCTTTATTTGCTGCATATCTCCATGATTTCTGACATGAACTGCCTTTTCTTTGTTCAATGACCTTGCTTCTCTAGAGTCCTTGGGGTTAGTGGTTCACTGGAAAGTCTTCTAGACACTCAGACTCATCAGGGGAATGAGTCACATGACTGTAGGTTTACAGGCCAGTTTTGCAGAGATTGGTGAGCACTGTAGACTATTCAGTGAAGGCAGGTTTCCCAAAAAGAGAGCTAGCAGTGAAGTTTCATGAATTTACATAAGCTTTCAGTAGGGTGGGCTTCTATTTCACCCTAATCCTCTCTCCTTAACACAAGAAATACTTAAGGACAAAAGAATCAACTATTGGGATCTTGTTGTTGTTGATTGCCTTTCAGTGGAGTACATCTCATAGCAACCCTATGAACAAAAGGCCTGAAGCCCCTCTATAACTATCAACATTTATCCAAGTTCATAGAGTTTCCAGAGGTATGTCATTTAGGAAGTGGATGCCAATCTTGCTTCCAAATCTTTCATAGAATGTTATTGTTGTTATGTGCCATTGAATTTCCTGCCTTCTGAACCCTTCCCTGTTCTGAGCCAGTTTCACTAATGCCAACACACCAACCCACGTTGCCACAGTTAATGTGTCAATCCATCTAATCCAGTGTCTTCCTCTCGTGCGCTATTAATCCACCCTTCCAAGCATGATGTCCTTCTCCAAGAATCAGTCTCTTCTGGCCACATGCCCAAAGTAAGTGAGGTCGAGCTTCAAAATCATAGTCTCCAAGGAGAGACTTGGTTTTACTCTCTTCAAGACAGACCTATTTGTTTTCTTGGAAGTCCATGTTATGTTCAAGACTCTTCTCCAGCACTGCAACTTGAAGGCATCTATTCTTCTTCTGTCATCCTTAGTCATTGTCCAACTCTCTGAAGCATAAGTAATTGAGAAGACCATGGCCTAGATTAGGTGCACCTTTGTGTCTAAACTGACATTGTTAGGAAAGACATATTTTTTTATATGCTCCCCCCCTTGTTGTGTACCATCAAGTCAGATCTGACTAGCACAGGAGGAGTTTGCCCCTCCTTCTCTAGCAAAGTATCAGGTGGATTCGAACCATGCACCTTTGGGACTACATAAGATAGACATTTTGATTGATAAACTTTAGACAAAGCAGAGTGAATCATAACAAATTATGGCTAACACTGAGAAGAATGGGCATCCAAGAACATTTAATTGTGCTCTTGTGAAACTTTTACATACATAGACCAAGAGGCTACTGCACCAACAGAGCACACTACAGATTTTTGTATTATTTTGAAATATACTTTAATTTTATACCACTTTGCACATAAAATTCATATACATTTTGTTTTATTCATGCATATGTTGTATATTTCTCTATTCACATTGTGTTTCATAAGATCATTCTTATACACTGTGTTTCACACAATAAATCACCATTGATCTATAGCTACCATCACCCAGTACTTTCAGGTCCCCATTGATCTTTCCTAATTTACTCATCCCCTCACTAAGCTCACCAACTCTGCCATCCTAGTGATTCTCTTCCCCCACAGTTAGTCCCTATTAGGACTGCAGAGCTCTCTCCTTCCTCTCTCAGAATGGCTACTGAGAGAATCCAATAACAGGAAACAACAGTCATGCTTTTTCTCTCTGTGAAATTATCATACCCCCATTTTCCCAGGAATAGTTACCTGAGACCCCAGCCCACTTCGCTATCTTGAATAAGCATCTGAACACATCCTCTTCCCCAATTCGCATGTAAGAAAGTATAAAATCCCGCTCTAACTCTTAGTGGGGTCTGGTCTTCTGCTTAAGAGCCAGCCTGATAGTTTCTCCTCAATAAACTATCTTTCTTAGCCTGCACTCTGTTCTGTCTTTCCTCAGTGACCTTACATGTATGGTGCTGAAATCCAGGAGGGGCACCTGCAAGGAGGCAACAAACCCTGATTCCCAACTTTCTCTCTCTCTCATTTTTTCTCCTTATCTCCTTTCAAGCCTAACCCACAGAGACTAGAGAACTCTTTCATGATTGAGTTTTTCTGGAAACTGTGAAATTGGCTTCTGTCTCTCCTCAATGTAACCTGTCCCTTTCGCTCTTAGCTGAAAGGAACATTGGAAGTGCTGGATTGCCCTAATTCTTTTCACTCCAAGGGCTTGATCTGCCTCCTGACTGCCCCTCTGAACAGTCAAGAGGACACCTTTCTCCGGAGCTTTCTGCCTTTTGCCATTGCCAGACTTCTGAACAGCACCAGACCAAATTGGGATAAGTGATGACGGTTCTCCGCTCTCAGAATTCTGCTCCCTGTGGACTATAAAAAGTTCTGGCACCAAACCAGGAAATTTCTCTACCACTTAGGCCAGTCTCTCCCAATGCTGGAGACACCCGTAATGTGAGCAGACCTCCTTCTCATGAGAACAAAAGGAAATAAGGGATGCCTTATT
>NW_006400036.1:261102-264498 GCF_000299155.1 Elephantulus edwardii
CTCCTGCTTATCTCTGCCCCAATCATGGGAGTTAACCAGTCCTGCCCTTCTCAGTACACTCCACTGGGGGTGTCTCCTCTTCTCCTTTGACACAGCATAGCCAAAATAAGTAATAGGTCTCATAGCCCTCAAATGGAATACTCGAGGAGTTTAACATTGTCTGAGATTTCAACAGTTTCTCCTGTTGCAATGGCAAATAGTAAAAAGTCCCCTTCAGGACTTCTTTGTTCTCTACTCCCTGCCCTTCTCCCTCTGTCAAAACTGCAGCTTGCTTGCTCTGTCAGACTGCTGTAAACTCCTTTAACTCTAAGACTTTTTCCCTTTCCCGATCAAAAACTCCCTCACCTTTGCTCCCATGGATCTCTCAGTACCCCCTACCACTCCTGCTCCCCCGACCTCAGTTATATGCTCATCACAGGAAGCCCTTTTCTCTTCTCCAAAGGCCCTCTCATTTTCCTCTCCTCCAGCCCCTTCCAGACTCATCCTGGAAATGCAGGCAAAACTTTTTCACTCTCTGCTTCTCTCCCCCTCTCTCCTCTCTCTCCTCATCCTGTTCAAATTTCTAGTTTTAAAAAAAAGTTTTCTGCAACTAAAATACTACTCTTTTCCTTTTTCAACCCTAACCTGCAAATAAAACATCACCTCCCTGCTCTGATCACTCAGCACATTCCACTGTTTCTCCACTCCCACCATATGCTAATACCAGCCCACACGGAGTTTCCTCACAAAAAGCCTCCCCAGACTCAACTCCTGACCACCCCCTCCTTACTCCATCCCCCCTGCTTCTAACACTTGCACTTGCAGTCTCATACAGTCTTAAAGACTCAAGCTGCTCCCCTCCCTGGGGAGTTCAGGGAAGTTGCAGCAGCAGGAGGGACTATTAAAGTACACATTCCCTACTCCCACTTGGACCTACCGCTCCCAAATTGAAAAGTGTTTGGGCTCCTTCTCAACAGACCCAGACACTTATATCAAATAATTCAAATATTTAACTCAGTTATATGACCTCACCTGGCACAACCTGTATATAATTCTAACTTCCACTTTACTTCCTGAAGAAAAAAAAAGAGTTTGGTTAGCATCCCAGGAACACACTGATGATCTGCACAGAACAGACAATCATCATCCTGTAGGTGTAGCCACTGTGCCCAGGAAGATCCCAAGTGGGATTATCAACATAACATGCCTGGCCATCAGCATCATAACATAATAGTTACGTGCCTAATAGCTGGGCTACAAAAGGCAGCCCATAAAGCAGTCAGTTATGAAAAGCCTCAAGAAATATCCAAGAAACTGGATGAAAACTCAGCCCAGTTTTTAACTAGATTAACAGAAGCCCTCCAAAATACACAAAAATTTACCCTAATTCAGCAGAAGACATAATAGTTTTAAATGCCAATTTTATCCCCAAATCAGCCCCTGATGTTCAGAGAAAACTAAAACAAAACAAAACAAACAGAAGAAGAAGGTCCTCAAATCCCTCAATGAGATCTTCTGAACATGGCATTTAGAGTCTATAATAATAGAGAAGAGCAAGAAAAGGCAGACAAAGTCCAGAGAGATAAGGGTAATTTCCAGCTCTTGGTGGCTGCCCTCAAAGGCTCTGTACAAATATCCCGTAAGACTCCACCTGGGCCCTGCTCTAAATGTGGCAAAGAAGGTCACTGGGCTGAAGAGTGTCCTATTCCCCAATCTCCACTAGAAGGTAGATTGTCCCCTCTCTTCCCAGAGGGAAAGTCCAGTCCCTTCAGTTCCCCAGTCAACTGCTTCTCAGCCAGACCTGAGCCTACCCAGCCTGTTGGACCTAGCCACTGAAGACTGAAGGTGCCCAGGGCCACTGGCCCCATCTAACAGCTCCTTGGTGGAGCCTAGAGTAACCGTTCAAGTTGCAGGTAAGCCAATCTCCTTTTTAAATAGATATGGAGGTCATTTATTCTGCCTTACCTGAATTTTCAGGACCAAACTTTCCCTCACAGATCTCTGTTGTTGAAGTTGATGGTCTTGTTTACTCAAACATAACCACTTCTCTCCTACCCTGCCCAATACAAGGAGTCCCTTTTTCACTCTCCCTCCTCATTTTACCTCACTGTCTCATGCCCCTTTTAGGGTGAGACTTACTCTCAAAATTAAAAATCTCTTTTCCCACCTATCCATAACAAAATCTATCCATATTCTCTTATTATAGTCCTTCTTCTAATGTTTGCTTGCATCTTTCCTCTAAGCAAAAGTTGCTATTTACCATATTGTTAAAATCTATTCCTTCTAATTCTTACACTCTAAAACTCAGTCTTTACTGTGATGTCTAAATCTAAAACCTTCTCTAAGCTATTTTTCTGTATCTTACAATTCTCCATCTAATTTGGTCCAACTTACTCACCCATCTTGTCCAAAAACCTGTTACTCTGTCTTAACCTATTTACACTCTTCTTGCTACAAGTCTACTACTCTCAATAGACAACGTAGGTGTACTTTCTGGACAGGACAGCTAGTAGCTTCTAGTACACACAACTCTAGCTCTTGTTATGGGCATGCAAGACAGTCCAATTTTATTAATTTTATTAATCTTTACTAATTTTATTAATCTTAATATTTAGTCCTTGCCTCATATGGTTTCTCTCTAATTTTCTGAGAGTAGATGAGAGCTTTTGCCACGAACTCTTTGTATTATCAACTGAGTATCAACCATCACCCACCACCATCACACCTACGGACTCTGCTGCCTAAAATAAACAGCCTTTCACTTTCCTTTTGGAACATCGTCCCAATCCAGCAGGAAGTAGTTACAGAAGAGAATATCATCACCCCCATTCAATATAAAAGGCTGGAATATTATGAATGACTGCAGAGCCCTCTTCCTCTCCCAGAATGGCTACGGAGAGAATCCAGTAACAGGAAACAATAGTAGTGCTTTTTCTCTCTGTAAAATTATCCTACCCCCTTTTCCCAGGAATAGTTATTTGAGACCCCAGCCCACTTCCTATCTTGAAGGAAGCATCTGTATGCATTCCCTTCCCCAATTCCCATGTAAGAAAGTATAAAATCCTACTCTAACTCTTAGTGGGGTCAGGTCTTCTGCTTAAGAGCCAGCCTAGCAGTTTCTCCTCAATAAACTATCTTTCTTAGCCTGCACTAAGTTCTGTCCTTTCTCGGGGAACTTACAGTCCCTTGCTTCCACCCCCTTCCCATCTTACTAGTTATTCTACTGAGTGTGGCAATCATCAAACAATATCACTAATACCACATGCAAGCAAAATGTTGCTGAAAATTATTCAAAAACTGTGTTTCATTGATTAAGCAAAGGCGTTTGACTATGTGGATCATAACAAACTGTGGCTGACTCTGAGAAGAATGGGAATCCCAGAACACTTGATCGTTCTAATGCGAAACCTATACTTG
>NW_006400036.1:265008-267586 GCF_000299155.1 Elephantulus edwardii
GTAATCACTTGTTATGCATCAGAGAGTTGGACAATGACTAAGGAAAATAGAAGGAGAATTGATGCCTTTGAGCTGTGGTGCTGGAGAAGAGTATTGAATGTATCATGGACTGCCAAGAAAACAAACAGATTCATCCTACAGAGGGTTAAACCAGGCTGCTCCTTGGAGGCAAAGATTCTGAGGTTTCGTCTGACATACTTTGAACATGTTGTAATAGGGAGAGGTCCTGGAGAGGGACATCATGCTTGGGAGGGTGGAGGGAGGCGCAGAAGTGAAAAAACCCCTATGAGGTGGATTGATTCAGTGACTGGGGTAATCGGGATGGGTATGTCAGAGGCAGTGCGATTGGCACAGGATAGAGCAGGGTTTAGGAATGTTGTACATAGAGTCGCTATGAGTTGCAAACGACTCGACAGCACATAACAACAACAACTACTACAATAGTACTTCAATAGAGAACTTCTAGAATTGCAAGGTGGGTATAGAAGAAACTGTGAAAACAGAATTATCATTGCTGATGTCAGATTGCTCCTGGACAAAAGCAGAGAATTCCAGAAAAAATAGTTTCTTTGTGCTTTATTACGTATGCAAAGGCATTTGACTGTGTGGACCACAGAAAATTATCGCCAAGAGTGAGCATGATTCACCATGCCAACTGTCAGCATGAAGTGTGATCTGCTGTTTCAAGCTCTGGGCTGCTCCTACACTGACGAAGAATTTGAAGAACTTCATTTATACTTGGGCCTGGAAATTGATGAAATTACTTCAGAGAAGAAACATAAGTAAGGAAAAAGATACTAAAAGGTATCCAGGGCCTCTGATGTTGTTCTTTACAAAACTGATGTGCCTAACAATTGATATGATATCTTGCGTCTGGAAGGATTGTTTCAAGGACTTCAAGTCTTCAAAGAAAGGATAAAGGCTCCAGTAAATAGACAGGTAACACCTAGTGGGGTAGTCCACAGACTGACTGTGACAGAGAGACAGCTAAAATACACCCTTATGCTATAGCAGCCATTTTATGCAATAGAAAATTTATGAAAGATTGTTATGATGGCTTCACTGATCTTTAGGAGAAATTACATCAGAATATCTGCAGAAAAATATCATTAGTCACCACTGGTGCCCATGATGTAGACACATTGTCAGGACCATTTACATACATGGCAAAGTGTCCTTCAGATATCAAATTCAAGTCTCTGAATAAGACCAATGAGTATACAACCAGTGAACTGATGAAATTATACAAGACTCATAACCACCTTAAAAATTATTTACCGATCATTGAAATAAACCTCTATACCCATTAATCCTTTCAATTCCTCCAATAATCAATGGAGATCATACAAAAATAACAGTAAAGATAAAAAACATATTTATTGAATGCACAGAATCTACTTTACTAAGGTAAAAATAGTCCTTGATGCTCCTGTAACCATGTTCAGTGAATACTGTCAGACTCCGTTTACAGTTGAGGCAGCTGAGGTAATTTTCCCTAATGGGAAATCACATACTTTTCCAGAACTGGTTTACCAGAAGTAGACTGTGAGAGCATTAACAAAAAAGTTTGAATCGGAGAAACTCCAGAGAATCTTGCAAAGCTTCTGACCAGGATATGTTTAAAATCAGAAGTCAAAAGGGATGGAAATAAGATAGAGCTTGAAAGACCTCCAACTCGAGCTGTCCATCATGCATTACTGTGATATCGTACAAGATGCTACTATTGCTTATGGATATAACAACAACATTAAGAAGTATCTCCTGGAGATCCAAGATGGCGACAGAGGCAGAGACAGCATGGTGAGCTGCAGGAGCAGTGAACCACTTAAAGCAGGGCCATTATGGCCTTACACAGACTTTGGCTTATTGATAATTGAACACTTAAACAGTTGATGACTGGCCCTCAGTGAAGATCGAGGCTCAACAACAGGAATTCAAGGATTCCCAAGGAGAAATGGGTGAGTTTCATGGCTCCCAACCTCCCCTTGCAGAGCCCGCGCGGTGCCACACAGCCGCTGCAGCTCCATGAGGCTTCCACAGCTGGAACCAATGGATTCCCTCACCCAGGATGGATGCTGGGCACCGGCCCTCCTCAAGACTGGTACAGCGAAGCCACCACACTGCCCCAAGGTGGACTTGTTCTGGAGAGAATTCTTGGAGCTAGGAGGGCAGCTATGGGGGAAGCGGGTGCCCGCCAGCCACCTGCACAAGAGGGGCCATGCACCCGCCAAGTGCCCATGCAGTGGGGTGGGGTTCGGGTCCTGCTGGCCGCCTGCATAGGAGGTGGGGGATGGGATGCATGCCTGCCATCTGCAGGTTTGGGTTTCCTTGGACAGGCCAAAGAGGACGATTACCTATACAATGGATTGCTGAAAGTCACTGTGAGTCTGATGACCTTAACAGTGGCAGCATGCACAAGAAGACCGACATCCTAAATGGACCACATATTTTGTTCTGTTGAATGCTTCTGCCAAAAGATGGTTAGACCTGGGGGGAGTCTGTTCACAATTCTCAGGTTCCCTTTATCATATATAAAGGGGGAGGGCCGTGACACCTACTTCAAAATATAGTATGACCA
>NW_006400036.1:268426-280378 GCF_000299155.1 Elephantulus edwardii
GACCAAACTGTGCAGCTCTGCAACTGCATCCTGGCCCATCCTCACCCTTCTGCCCCCAACCCTCACCTCCTTGTATCCCCAATATGTTTTTCCCAATAAAAAAAATAGAAGCATCTCCTGAAAACATACACCATAGCTAATCCATTTCTTCTTAATAAGCTGACAGAACTTCTCAGGCATGACATGGCAGCAGGTGTGTTCACTGAAGTGCTTACCTTTGCCATGTGCTCCCAAGAAGATTTTGCTGATAAACTTGGTTTGGATAGTTCAGCAATCATGGCAGTTTATATTAGTAATACTAAAACAGCTGAATTTCAGGTGGTGCACACCACCCATCTCCCTGGCCTTCTGAAGTCCATAGCAGCAAATCGGAAGATGCTCCTGCCTCTGAAATGGTTTGACATTTCTGACACTGTAGTAAAAGATTCTAGCAAAGATATAGGTGTGAGAAACTGCAGGCATTCTGTGCTATGTACTACAGCAAAAGCTCTGGGTTTGAGATCATCCACGGGCTGCTGGACAGAATAATGCAGCTGCTCTGAGTGCATCCCAGGGAAAATAAGGGAGCCTATGTGATGAAATCTTCTGGAGGCTCTGCTTTCTCCCAAGGGCAATGTGCCCAGGTCTTTGTCTGGGGTCAGAGCATTGGCAAGCTTGGGGTCCTGTATCCTGACATCATCACCAAGTTTGAGCTGACCGTGCCCTGCTCGTCTCTGGAAATCAATCTCAAACCCTGAAGATGGGACTGATTTACTCCAAGTGTCCTCCACCCTTCTCACAGGGGACTTCCATTTGTGCTTAAATGTTTAATAAAGAATCATTGCCCGGCATCCTAAAAAAAAAAAAAAAAAGAAAGAAAAAGAAATTATGGCTAGGGAGGGAGGGGGAAGAAACAACCAACCAGAAACAAAGCAATATACCTGATTAGTAATGAAAAATGTTATGCATAACATTGAGATAATATAATCAACAATTTTGGCATCAGCACTCAGGAAATCAAAAAGACAAATTGCATTGAGGAAGTCTGCTGTCAGGGACTTCTCAAGAATGATGAAGAGCAAAGATGTCAAAAATAGGGATTGAAGTGCACCTGGTCTAGGCCCTGATCTTCACAATTTTACTATGACTCAGAGAGCTGGATGATGACTAAGGATAATAAAAGAAAAATCAATGCCTTTTAGTTGTGGTGCTGGAGTAGAGTACTGAACATACCATGGACCATCAAAAGGACAAACAGATCTGTCTTCGAAAGAGTAAAACCAACTTGCTCTCTGGAGGCAAGGATTTTGAAACTCCATCTCACTTGGTCGTCATGTTGCCAGGAGGGATGAGTCCTTGGAAAAGAGTATCATGGTTGGAAGTGAGGATGAACAGCATAGGAGAGAAAGACCTCGGATAAGATTGATTGACACAATGGAGGGAGCTGTGTTAGGATCAGTGAGACTGGCCCAAGATAGGCAGGGTTCAGAGCTTATGGAACATAGGGTGGCTATGAGTCACAGGCATTCTGATGGCACAACAAACAACATTGAGAAGAATGGGGATCTCAGAATATTTAATTGTACTCATGCAAAACTTATAATAAAAGGCTATTGTGTGAACAGAACAGAGGAAAACTACATGGACTCCTGTTTTTAATATATTTTAAAATATTATATATGTTTGTAACTTGACAGAGTGTGGAAATTATTAAACAATATTAATATAACACGCAAGCAAAATTCTGCTGAAAATTATCCAAAACGAATTGAACAGCACATTAAGAGAGAACTGCAGGCTGGGTTTAGAAGAGGTCATGGTATGAGGAATATTATGGTTTATGTTAGATGGAATTGGCTGAAAGCAAAGGGTACTTGAGGACTGTCTGTCTGGTTTCACTGATAATGCAAAGTCATTTGACTGTGTGGATCACAACAAACTATGGCTAATTCTAAGAATGGGAGTCCCAGAACATTTGATTGTGCTTATGCAAAATCTATTTTTGTACACAAAATTCATACACATTGTGTTTCATTCATGTGCATTGTTACACACACTGCTTCATTCACACTGTTTTCATACGACAATGCCCATACATTGTGTTTTATAAAAATCATGATCACTGATCTGCGCCCACTATTATTTCATCTTTTCCCACCCATTAGCTATTTCCTAATTCCTTGAACCCCTTCCTCCATGCATCAAAATCTTCCAACCCAGTTATTTCCACTCAACCCCACACTCTGCCTCTCTGCTCTCGCCTCTTGTTTTGGACATTTATCCACATTTTACTAGTTAATCTATCCATTGTTTAAAATTAAGAAAAGTGTGCATCAGTGTTTTATCTGTTTTCCATACCTATTCAAACTGTACACTGAGCAAATTACTCATAAAACTGAGCTCTAAGAATCTCTAAGAATCTGGCATCAAGATCTGACAAATATGCATCAATCTACATTATGAAGATGACACAGCTTTGCTTGCTTAAAGTGAGGAGGATATGAAGCACTTGTGCAGAAGATCAAAGAGTACAGCCTACATACAGATTGGATTGACAACTCTATGTCAAGAAAACAAAAATCAGTGGATCAACAGGCAACATCATGACAGATGGAGAAAAGACTGAAACTGTCAAGGACTTCATCTTACTTGGATGTACAATAAAAAAACCCTTGGTTTCAGCAATCAGGATTTGTATGACGCTGGAAAAATCTGTTGTTAGGGACCTTTGACTCTAAATGTTTGAGGAGGGATGCTATCTGAAATCTAAGGTGCTCCTGATTCAGGACATGACCTTTTGAATCACTTCCTGTGCATCTAAGAGCTGGACAATGAATAAGGATGACAAATAGAAGTATTGATACCTTTGAGATTTTGGAGATGAATGCTAAATGTCCTATAGACAAAAGAACACAAAGATGTGTCTTGGTGAAAGTGCAATCAGAGTGTTCTTTGGAGACAAAGATGACAAAGTTTAAGCTACAATACATTGGGCATGTTACTAGGAGAGGTTACTCCTTGAAGAGGGATATCATGTTTATAAATGTGAAGTGTCAATATAAGAGAGGAAGACACTCAAGCAGATGGATTGACATAGTGACAGCAGCAATAGGTTCAAGTGTGTCAGGGATAAGGAGGAAGGCATGGGATAGGACAAGGTTCAGATCTGTTGTTCATAGAGCTGCTGAGTAATACTTAACTCCATGGCACCTAACAATAATAACTATTAGGTAGATGGAAATGTACCTAAAAATATTAGGCAGAGTTTTCTACAAAAATCTTTCTAAATTGGCAGTAACTTTTTTTTTTAATAATCAGCTCTCTACCCAAAGCAAACAGCTGTTTCAGCTAGGTGTAAGCATGACCATATGCTTCTATAGTTAAAGTACTGTTTGTCATCCCAGAGGTCAAAGGGCCATAAGTGTGCTATACTCCAGTCCTCTATGTCAGTCAGAGTAACCCCCAAATCATCCTGAAATTTAACTTCTACATATTATATTAGAGGACACTGATAAGCCATTGTGTTTAGTCTGGAAGTAAAATAACTCTCTCTAGCATGTTATTAATCTAAAAAGTATAGGAAGCTATTGAGACTATGGGAACAAAATGCTTTTTGGATCTTTGGCCAGAAAAATAACTCCTATATAGCTAGGAGACCAAGTTCTGAAAACATGGAAAAGGAGCCCCTAAAATGTCAAATGAAGGAGACCAGGAATTTCCATGGTCAGTGATTTAAAAGAATGTCTTGGTCTTTTGTTTTCTGAGCCATAAAATACTGTTGCTTCCCTCCATGAATTCCTTTGCAAAGTTATTACTTTATTAGCTCCCTTCTAGGCTTTCTTAGAAAAACCTAGTTTCCTATTTTGCTATTCTTATTTAATAAGAAAAACTTTGTGGTGTAGTTGTTCAAAATAGCTTTCCTAGACCATGATGATGCTCTATGAGTGTCACAGTAAACTGTGCTCCATAGGGTTTGAGTGCCTGAGTTTTTCACAACTGGATATCTAGGCATTTTTCAGAGGCAAGGCTTTGTGGATTCGTCTGACCTTTCAGTTGCAGCTAGTGTTCTAATATTTCCCACCATTCAAGGCTTCAAGCTCCATATACTCACTGTCAGCCGGTTTCTGGATCACCTGGGCCACCTTTTGGAATAAGGGTCCACTATATAAATACTGAATGTTTTCAATTAAAATATTTGCAATTTGGTTAGGTGAAAACTTGTTTTTCATTGTTTTCTATTTTAATTCCTTAGGCATTCAAGTATGAAATTACTGTTCACTTTTTATGCTTCAAGATTCCATTTTTCATTGATAATTTACTTTTTAAAATTAAGTTTAACTCTTTGATATTAAATATGAGTAAAGCATGATCTATAAGATTCATGGAAAGTTTTCTACAAATTTGTCTAACTTTCAGATTGTTTTTATATGCAGAGAGGTCTTAATCTTTTTCTTTTTAGATATAGTAAAACCTTAATCTTTTCCTTAAATATTTCTGGTGCCTTTAAATTTAATATTTATATTTTATATTTAAATGCCTTTATTCATTCAATTATCAATGACATTTACACTAACTTTTATATTGCTGTTGTTGTTGTTAAGTGCCAAGTACTCAAGAACAACTCATAGTGACCCTATGAACAAAAGGTCTGAAGCCTTTCTATGACTACCATCATTTATCAAAGTTCCTAGAGTTTACAGAGGCATGTAGTTTAGGAAGTGGATGTAACTGAGGGGACAGCACAGACCCACATTCTGGGTGTCCAGCACCCCCCCCACCTGACCAAGGGGACAGCATGGACCCCCCATTTTGGGTGTCCAGCAGCACACATACCCCAGCCTGACCCAAATCCAACCTTGAAAAGAACTCATTCATTCTGGAGGCAGAAGCAAGCCATAAAAATTCTTAGCTCTAGAAGCGGGCAATTAGGGGTAAAACAAACACAAATGACCCAGAAAGCCTTATCAGGCAAAGTCTTATCTGCTCCTGCAAAGTTTAGAATGGTCTTCACAATCACTTGTTATGCATCAGAGAGTTGGACAATGACCAAGGAGGATAGAAGGAGAATTGATACCTTTGAGCTGTGGTGCTGGAGAAGAGTACTGAGAGTACCATGGACTGATAGGAAAACAGATTCATCCTGGAAAGGGTTAAACCGGGTGGCTCCCTGGAAGCAAGGATTCTGAAGCTCGTCTAACATACTTTGGACATGTTGTGAGGAGAGACCGGTCCTTGGAGAAGGACATCATGCTTGGGAGGGTGGAGGGACAACATAGGAGGGGAAGGCCCTCTATGAGGTGGATTGATTCAGTGACTGGGATAATCAGGATGGGAGTGTCAGAGACAGTGCAATTGGCACAGGACAGAGCAGAGTTTAGGGATGTTGTACATAGATAGGGTCGCTATGAGTTACAGGCGATTCTAAGGCACATAATAACAACAACAACCACAAAGTGACTCAAGCAAGGATGGACAAGACTCTGGAGGAATTGTATATGTGACACAGAAAGGGCAGAGGCGGGCAGATTAGCCAGCCAATCAGAAGCGGACCCACATGACTGATCCCCCTGACCACCAACCATGTTCCCAATTACCCTGCCCCAACGGAAGTACCTGGGAAGTCCTTAAAACAGTTCCACCTACTTGGCTCTCTCTCACCATCTTTCCACAAAGGGAGGGAACCTCTGCATGCACAAAACTATTCTGCAACTTAAAGCGCTCTTTGTTGATTGCCTACATGAATGATTGTCCTTTTAGGTGGCCCTTCGTGGGTCTAACAGTAACTCTTGTTTTCAAGCATGTCTTTTTAAAAAAAAAAAGTGTGTGTGTGTGTGTGTGTGTGTGTGTGTGTGTGTGTGTATACTGCCAAATCAGATCTGACTGGTGCAGGAGGAGATTGCCTCCTCCTTCTACAGCCGAGCATCTGGTGTATTCAAACCACGTGCCTCCGGGATTGCACTGCAGCTTCTTGCCACTAGGCCAGAGCTTCCTTTAAGCTTGTCTCAATATGGGAACCACAACAAACACTGTGCACCCTGGGTAAACATATGGCATTTGATACACTAGTGGCACAGCATTCAGTATCATAGTAACCACAAGTTAGCTCAGTACAGCCAATTGACAGAGCAGTGCTATACCACTTAGAAGAATGTTCATTCCAAATACAATTAACACCAGGCCCAACTGACTTTTAAATACAAAGGTCCGTCCACAAAAACCAGGCCTCCAACCCAAGGCTTATTGTTAGCCAAATCCAGCAAATCAGATCAGCTTGCACACGGCTGTGAACAAAATAAAAGCAACCGAAGAGTCCACACCCTACCCTCAACCAAAACAAGAAACAACCTTTCAGAATCCAATGGCTTCACACATGAGCTTCTCCTCCTTCCTGTGATACCTTGAATGAGTAAACAGACTCTCTGCAGCTGGCTGGCCTGTGCCCCTATACACATCGACACTCAGAGGTCCTTTGTTCATTCAGCTAAACCACAGGACTAGTATCTTCATTGGTCGCTTTCTACTTCTTTCAACATAAACACTTCCCCCCAGAACTACAAGATCTTTCTGGCCCTCTCCAACTCTTGAAACCCACCCCCCCATCCCCGCTCCGAGGACACCTTGTTTTCCTCAACTCTGACATCTGGATGGCTGGCTTCTTTCCTCTTCACTCTCTGGATAATGCACATGTTCTATAGTCTTTGCGACTGATCTCTTCAGACTATGACCAGCACCACTAAAGTATCCGATAGTTGTTCCAGGCTCACGTTAGCCATGCCAAGGCCTAGCTCTCCTGCAGTATGTCCACTGAGTTCCTGGGTCCCATCAGCCACACCCAATCCTCCTTCCCTCCTGGTTCAGGAGCCCCCACTGTGGGTCTGCCCCTTCTCCCCCTCCCATGATTTCTGCAACTACCAGTCAGCACTTTGGTGCCATGTGCAATATAGCAAGATCTGTCCTCTGGTTCTGTGAGTTCCTACGAACCCTACCCTTGTTGGCCTAGCTCTCTTCCCTGACAACCACCGGGCCAAAAAGCCTAGCAGGATGGCACCCCACTGTAGGGGCCTCCTAAACAAGTACACTATACAAGGGGTTGAATCTCTCTTACCTCTGAGTCTCCCTATTTTTCACACAAGATACTCCCTGCCTTCACAGGCTTGCCTAGATCACCAGTGCTTCCAGAGGTTGCTTGAGACTTTTGGGCCAGAGTGCTTGTAGTCAACCAGGATAATGAAGTCTAGGTAGGTGCTGGACGGTATGTACATCAGTGAGATCACTTCCTAGTCCTTGTGCGCCTGGTAGCTTGGACAGTCTGTGCTAGGATTGTTCTGTTACCTATTATTGCCTATTACTGAGAAGCCTAGGTCACTTCTTATCTTTGACCTGTGGTGGTCTTTTAGAAGCTGTACTTGTCGCACTAACACCACCTCATTCCTTATCCTCATGGGAGTGCCTCCAAGCCCCAGCCATGCAGGAACCCCAACATAAGGGTCTTATCTTGGGTAGGACCAGCTCCTCGTCAAGGCCTATGCTGAGTTGAAACATGAAATAAAGCCACACTCCAAACAGGGCTAGGAACAGCACCAGCACAAGGCTGCAGGGGACTTGCTGCACCAACACTGGGACATAGATCTTGAGAAAGATCTGAGCAAGCACCATGTAATATTTTCATATTTTATACTGTTTAATCCATTTTCATGTAATTGTGGTTTCTTTTCTTTAAAAGATTGAAATTTTAATCTTAAAATTATGAATCATAATAGGAAAGGTAGATTTAGAGAGCCACTTCTGAACAATGAGAGGGAAATTTTGGAAAGTTCACAAGAACACATATTCATCTAGAAATCTAGTTAAACTGTGGTTGCTCAATAGGTTATATTCACTTTTACATTTTATAAATAAAATTTCCCTTATATTTGCCTATCTTTTTCCCAACTTGCAAGATTTGGGTTACGTTGCTTGGGTGAATGCCCACATGCACAGTTGTACCATTATCACATTGTACTCTTTCCATGTAATGACATACTTCTTTCTGCTCGCCTAGACTACATTGCCAGTTTGCTGGACTTTGAAGTATATTTGAACCAACTAGTTCTTATTGTCTTTGCAGATGGGCATAGAGCAAATGTTGTACTTCTGGCACAGCTCCTGCGAGAGCAAGGAAGACATGATCTTCCTGTTCACAAGCAAAGGGGCATTGAAATGGTGTCTGCAGTTCCTGCTGCGGTCAAGGTCATGAAAGGATTGAACTTTATGGTGACTGTCAGGTACCCAGCAGTGTCAGTCTCTCCACAAGCAGGGCCTTTATTGTGGTTTTTGGTTGTTAGTATTGGCTGTTATCTAGTTTATTCTTTCTCACATCAACCCCAATTGACAGAGCACACCTGTCCTAAAGAGTTTGCATGGCTGTAATATATATGGTAGTAGATCATTAAGTCTCTCCCACAGAGCTGCTGAGGAGGTTCATTCAATACATCAACCATTTAGTTGTGTGATCAGGGCTCCTTATTGTGATATAAAAAAAAATTACCAAAACCCAATTTACTTTCTTCTCAAGTGCACCTGGTATATATTATAGAATTGAACACATATTAGGATACAAAGCAAGTCTCAGCAAATTAGCATATTTTGAAATAATACAAAATATCTTCTGAGACAAAAAGGCCATAAAAGAAGTAAACAGAGGGTAAAGCTTACAAAACCACCCACATGAAAGCTAAATAACCTAGTGCTAGAATGTGACTGGATTACAGAAGAAATAAAATATTAAATTAAAAAGTTCCTAGAAAAAAAAGTTCCTAGAAACAAATGGTAATGAAAATACGACATGGCCAAACCTCTAGATACAGTTAAGGTAGCCCTCAGGGGACAGTTCATAGCAATAAGCAAACACGTAAAAAAAAGAACAAAGAAACAAAGTTAAGGACCTACCTCAACACCTCCGTCAAATTAAAAAAAGAACAAAAATCTAAACTCACAGCGTCTAAGACAAGACAGAAATCAATGTGAGAGAAAACAGAAAAACAATTAAAACCATGAGCAAACCAAGAACTGTTTCTTTGAAAGGGTTAACAAAATAGAAAAACCATAAGCAAACTTAACAAAATAAAGAAAAGACACAAATAACTTGAATAAAAGAGGATAGATGAGACATCATAACAGCCAAATGAAATGAAATCAGTAAAAGGGGCATCTTAATACTTACTCACACTTACTTTGGACATGTAGCCAGGAGGATTCAATCTTTGGAGAAGGATATCATGCTTGGAAAGGTTGAGGGACAGTGCTGGAGAGGAAGATGCTGGATGAGATGAACTGCCACAATAAGTGGGGTCATAAGGGTAAGTGGGGTAATAAGGGCAGGTGTGTCAGAGACAGTGAGATTGGCTCAGGATAGAGCATAGTTCAGAGCTATTGTCGTAGCTGACTCGACAGCATATAACAACAACAATAGAGGAACAGTATGAAAAGCTATACTACAAATTTGAAAACCTACAAGAAATAAACAAATTCCTTTAAACTCATGCCCTATCCAGACTGACACAGACAATTGTAGAACACTTGAACACACCTATCACAAAGAAGAAATAGTCTAGGTTATAAAAAGATGCCCCTGCCTCCCAAAAATGTCAGGGACTAGGGAAAAATATGCTTAAAAAGGGGATGCTGAGTAAAACTACATGTGGCAGTCCTACCAAGATGATATAGTCCAGCCAGACGCCTGTTATTAATCAATATGGTATTGGGGTTTACTTTACTACATGCCACCCCAATATTCATCCTCACAGTTACATCCCACCAGAAACATAGGATTGGTTTCTACATGTCTCCATAATAATGTCTGATTATTTTAATAATGACATTTTTTAATTTTAAGAAAAGCTTGCAGAAACCTTGGCTTTTTCATTCATTCATTTTTGCACAATTTCCTCCCTTTCTCCTCCACTTTTACTCCTCCCATTCCCCTCCCCTAGTCCTCTTTGCACTGTACCTCTTATTCTGGACTGTTGTCTTACAAATAATGCCTAATGGCACATTCCTTTTAAACAGATCTTTCCTTTATCTGTCGTAATACAGGTTTCATTAATTATCTACTCTTTTCCTATTCTCGTACCAATCTCCATGTGAATCCTGCTTTATAACAGTGATATATGTACATGTGTATATTCCACTGTGTATATAGGGAATAACAGTGATTCATATAATCAGTGATGATGAAGATGGCACAGGATAGGGCAGGGTTCTGATCTGTTGTACACAGTCACCATGAGACATACTTGATGCAATGGCACCTAAGAATCTCCATCCTCTCCTCTGGATAGACTCATAGAGGCACGTGTTGGTTAGCTGTGAATACTTGTTTGACAGTTGCATTGTTCAAAACTGTTGTAGAAAATTTGTAGAAGGCAAAGGGGGTGACATTTTACAACAAAACAAGTCCAGGTTTCTAACCCAGTTTTAAATCGTGTGAATTTATATGGAGTATTTGTAGTGGTAAATGGAAATAGAGTGACATTAGAAGGTGGCATCAGAACAGGAGAAAAAGCCGTCAACAACATGAACTATGCAGATAACAAAATCAAATTTGCAGAAAGAGAAGAAGACTTCAAGAACTTGCTGCAGAAAAATCAAAGACTACAGCCTTCAATAAGGATTACATCCCAATATCAAGAAATTAAAAATCCCCATCACTGAATCAATAGGCTACATCATAATAGATTCTGTAAAGACTGAAGTTGACAAGGGCTTAATTTTATTTACATACACAATCAATATGCATGGTAGCAACAGGCAAGAAATCAAAAGACATGATGCATAATAAAATCTCTGGTCAAGCATCTCACCAATGTGGTAGAGAACAAGGATAAAATTTTAAAGACCAAGGTGCCCCTGATTCAAGTGACAGAATTTTCAAATTTTTTCTTATGCAAGTGAAAGTTAGACAATGAATACAGACTACCAAAGAGAATTAATGCCTTATTTGCAGGTCTGGCAAGGAGTACTCTCTATTTTTCCCATGGAGTACCAAAAACCAATCCTCCTCCATCTTTGAAGAAGTGCAGAGAGGGTGCTCCATAGAGGGAAGGATGGTGAAACTTCATCTCACATGCTTTGGGCATGATATCAGGAGGGGCCCAGTTCTTGGAAAAAGACATTGTGCTATCATGGTAGGAAAGGTAGAGGACCAGCTAAAGACAGGATGATTATCAAGGAGGTGGACTTGTCCACTGCCTGTAACAATGGGCTGGATATTGTTGGAGGTTATGATGATGGCACAAGATAAAGGTTCAGATCTGTGGATCAGAATGGCTATGAATGAGTCATAGTCCACTCAACAGCAAAAAACAACTACAGCAACATTGGTTAAAGAAAGTTAGAGAATAGATAAAGCACTTTTTCTATTTTTTGCTTTGTTTGATTATATAGAGTGAGGTTGGTTCTTTATAACCAGAATAAGAGAAGATGTTTTGGAGAATGTGGCTATTATAGAAATTTTCTTTTAATGGCATTTGACATGTGTTTGTATCATTCTCAATCTATATCAATCTAAATTCTCCCTGAAGACATCACAAAATTTTAGAAAGGATTCAAAAGAGTAGATGTGAGACCACTCTTCAGCTGTTAAAATATATATGACAAGAACTCTATAAACAGTGTTTGCCATCTGATTATGTTCCTGGTTCCATTTTGCAATTGGGTTGTTTTGTTGTGCTTGAGTATTTTATAAATTCTAGATATAATTCCCTTGTCATACATGTCATTACCAAATTCTCCCCCCAGTATGTGGCTTCTCTTTTACCCTGTTGGAGAAGTTTTTAGATATGCATAGGGATTTGATTCTTAGAAGGTCTCATTCATCTATTTTATCCTCTCCTGGCTGTAGATTTTTCAGGATAATTGGAAGACTTTCTGTTGTGGAGTAGGACAATGAAATGTGCGAGGAGCTAGAGTCAGAAAATCAAAAGGGCCAAACTC
>NW_006400036.1:288479-304480 GCF_000299155.1 Elephantulus edwardii
ATAGGGTTTTCAGAGGCCTGCCATTTCAGAAGTGGATGGCCAATCCTTCTTCCTAGTCTGTCTTAAACTGAATGTTTAGATTTGGAGGAGTATGACTCATAATAATCCTATGATCAACAGATCTGAATTGTGTGTGTCCTATCCTGTGCCATTTTCACAATCTTTGACACCTTTTAGCCCACTGCCACATGAACTGTGTCAGTCCACCTGCTAAGGGTCTTCCTGTGTTGGGTCGAGACCCAATGTGAGACAGCTGACCAAGGGCTGCTGCCCCATTTAGCCAGAGTCAGAGGGCTACGTCCAAGACTTTGGGAGTCTGGATGGGTAGATATATAACTGACAGCAATGAAAGCTTTTAAGTACTGGCCTAAAGCTGTAAGGCTGAGGAACCTGCAAGCACATTTTACAAGTTGACATGGCTGAGAAATTATATCATATTGCCAAGCGTGAGTTAGAGCTCTCTAACTTTCCTATTAAATCCCATCATTGTATAATCCTGTGAAAGGTGTGTAGCTATTGCAATGGACTTCAAACCCTGGAGAACAGGGGAACTGGTCTTGGAATTAGAAATAGGTACAGGAGGATTACAGACTCATCAGATCTCATAGGAATCACTTTTGTATTGTGGATATTCTTGATGGGGACAACTTAATCACTGTGGAGTTGATTGAAGTCTGAAATGGCTGTCTGTCCCCATGCTAGCCTTGTTCTTTGCACTATTCACATTTAATGAATGCACTGGAGATATTTTTAAGTGACCTTATTTAGGGAGTAGACTTACTACAGAAAGCTCATCAGGGAGCTTAACTCTCTTTTGGGGTCTGTGAGAAAACATATTTTCAATGTGACTCAAGAGAGGGTGAATATTTGAGACACAAATGAGATGAGTGAATCTACTGGATTTATTTGAAGAAACGGCACACCAAGTTCACATTCTACCTACATGTCAAAGAGAACACATGATCTCTCTTGTCCTCTATATTGGCTTGACCTCTGTATCATGAAGAGAGCTGAGTTAAGTGTTATTCCTTTGAATGGTAATTACAGCAGCTCTATTAGAAGACATTAAGCAAACAAAGTTCACTCCAAGAGCCCAAACTAACTTTTGAGTTAAAAAACAATTGTAGGTTCTCCTCTTTCAATCTACTGAAATACACAGGTATAGAACAGATAGAATTCTGCAAGTAATTTAAAAAGTTCAGTATTTGTCAGTGGACTGACAGACAAGGGTTAAAAGAATCTGGCTCTGGAGAGGACTTCTTCCCTAGATGGGATCTTTCATACCCATCAAAATTTGATCTCTTGCTGAAACATTTCCCACAGTAGCAACATACTATCTTTCCTAATAATCCCTATACTAGTGAATATGGTTGTTTGAAATGTGTGTAACTTTAGCAATGCATTCAGACCCTAGAGAGGAGCAGGCCTCATGCTAGGATTAGAAGTAGGTGTAGTAACATAAGGGTAAGTTCGACCTCTTGGGAAATGGTTTTATGTTCTAGATACTGTTGATGGGGATACTCCTCCATTTTACAGTTAGTTGAGGTCAGAAATGTCTATCCATTCCCATACTGACCTAGTTCTTTGCACTACCCACATTTTTTTCTTAGTGACCACACTTAGGGAGGAGTCTAGCTACAGGCTGACCAGGGATCTTTTTTTTTTTTTTCTTACCAAGGATCTTAATGCTCGTCTGTGGTCTTCTGTGAAAAAACCCATTTTCAATATGAATCAACATTTCAGACACAAGTGAGATGAGGAGTGAATCTATGGAGTTTATCTGAAGAAAGGGCCCACCAAGTTCACACTGTAGCCACATATATAAGAGCACACATGAACACCTTAGTCCTCTCTATCTGCTCTGTATCAGCACAACATGCTCTGGAATCATAATGATAAAATACTTAGCCGATGTTATTACTGAGAATATTAATTACAGCTGCTCTGTTAGAAGACAAGAAGCAAGCATAAAGTTCTCTGAAAAGCTCAATCTAAACTTTAGGTTAAAAAACAACTGCAGATTCTCCCTTATTAATCCATGAAAATAGATACAACAAATGAAATCCTGCAGGTGATTCCAAAAGCTCAACGTGTGCCACCACACAGACACAGACAAGGGCTAAGAGAGTCTGGTTATGGAGAGAACTTCCTCCTCAAATGGGATTTCTGATGTCTCTCAAAACTTCAGCTCCTGTTTGAAACTTTTCCGAAAGCAGGAAGATTTATAAGGTTTATTGAGTATATGGACCCTCTGATATCTAATAAAGATGGACTTGTAAAATTCTTTTCACAGATGGAAAATATATAGCATTTCTCTCTTGTATGGACCCAGTGGTGTCTAAAAAACCTTGAAGTGTGAATGAAACTTTTCTCAGAGAGGACATTTGTAGGGTTTCTCACCTGCATGTGCCTGCTGGTGTCTATTAAAATCATACCTCAGAATGAAACTTTTTTCAAAGAGAGAACTCCCTTGTGGACTTGCAGATGTCTATTAAACTTGGAACCGCTCAATGAAACTCTTTTCAGAGAGAACATTTAAAGGGTTTTTCCCCTGTGTGGACTAGCTGGTGTCTATTTAAGTAGGACTTGTCACCAAACCTCTTTTCACAGAAAGGACATTTATAGGGCTTCTCTCCTGTGTGGACCCTATTGTGTGTATTTAAGTTGGATCTGCAGTGAAAACTCTTTTCACAGAGAGGACATTTATAGGGCTTCTCTGCTGTGTGGACCAGCTGGTGTCCATTTAAGTGGGACCTGCTGCAAAACCTCTTGTCACAGACAGGACACTTAAATGGTTTCTCTCCAGTGCGGATTTTCTCATGGTGGCATAATCTAGAAAAGTCCCTGAAGCCTTTCCCACAGCAATCACACTTGCAAGTCTTGTGTCCTGTGTGGATTCTCTGATGCTTAACAAAGTCTGAACACTGTTGAAAGGCTTTCTTGCAAGTGGGGCACTGAAAATACGTCTTTGCAGTATGAGTTCTCTGGTGAAACGCAAGTTGAGGATTCCTAGAGGTTTTCCCACACTCTCTGCAGGTGAGGAGCTCTGGGTCGTCTGACGTCTCAACTGGTCCTTCTTGGAGGCCTCTTGCTTCTGTTTGAGCAATTGCCCAGACAGACCTCTTGGGTGAGAATCAGGCAAATACTGGTACCCCAGAAACCTGTCTCTCCTCAACTTGGAGGTGTCCCTGTGCCTTAGGGAGATAATCTCCTTCTCCACACCATCTTTGTTTATCCCCACCAAAGAGGTCAATCACAGGACCCTGAGGGGAGGCCTCTCCTGAGATGTGACAAGGGGTATCTGATAGCTCCTGGTTCCAATAGGTTTCTAAGTTGAGGTCCTCTTGGCCATTCTCCTGTCTGTCTCCTAAAAGAAAAAAAGAAGATCTGAAATATTGCAGTAAATTTTACACTCTGTTTTCTCCTTCATATGACAACTAAAAAGCATCATAATGTATGGGCTCTTTTCACCAAGAGGCCATTAATGAGCAAGGTCCTAAAACCAGCATACATACTAATAGTATTGCACTAAATTCAGGTGCCTGCATTCCAGATTAAGTTTTCCACTCTTGAGGAGAAGAAAAATTTGGAGAAACAAATCAGGGCCCATTGGAACTTTATCGGCCCCTCCATAATGAAACAGTATAGATTTATTAGGAAGCAAAGGGGGAAAATATATAATTAAACATATTGATTTTGGGGTTTGGTTACATATTACAGAGAAATACCGTTAAATAATTTTTGAAAAGGTGTTGTTGTTGTTGATTGTCTTTGGTTTGAGCATGACTTATTGCAACCCTATGAACAAAAAGCTTGAATCCCCTCTACAACTATCTACATTTATTAAAGTAAGAGTTTCCCGAGGCATGTTATTTAGGAAGGGGATGCCACACCTGCTTCCAAACCTATCATTGTATGTTATTGTTTTTATATGCCACTGAGTCGCTTGCGATGTACAGCAGCTCTGACTTCCTCAGGAAAAACTATTTGTAACATTTTCTTCCTGTCTTTTATTCCAAAGACCACAACTGTACTTTTCTCACACAGTACTGGAGATTTTTGTACTGCAAAATATAATTCTTTGTCAAGCTTGAACAAAAAGAAAGTAAATATGCCATTCATAAGTTTCATAGACATTCTCCCTTTCCTATAAAATGAAACAATCAAATGCTGTAGTTGTTAATTTTACCATGAAGAAGCTTTATTATCATGAAGCTGTTGCAGAAAAGTGAATATTTTGGGTTGTGATTTAATCCAACATCCATGTATATTATTAAGTCCCAGAAAACATTACATATATTTATATCCTAACTCTGGTTTTGGTTAGTATCACTACACAGTGATGTACACTTTAGATTACTGTGTAAGAGGTAGAATGCCTTTTCAGACTTTTGTTTATTCTGTTACTCCCAGAGACCTAAAGAAACTATCTTTCTCTTCCACGTATCAGATCTTTCAAGGCTAACATTGAGAACAAGGCCTGAACTTGTTAATCCAAACATTTCTTTTAAATGGCAAAGGTGTTTTCTCTTACCTTAAAAGAATGTTTATAAATATTATTTTGTAAGGGTAAAATAATCATTCATCACGGAAATGCATGACACATAATTGTGTATGAATTCTCTAACTGTAGGAAATTAATTTCTTGTGTTTTAACTAGTCTAGATAATGGTAGTTTTCTTCATCAATCTTTCTCTGCATTTCTGATCAGAACCTTAACAAAGGTTCTTACCAGTGTGGCATGATTGTGTTCTCTCACATGCAAAGTAAGGCTCTGAATATCAGTTACCAATTGATGTGCACTTTAATCCAATGCACAATTCTAAATGTGTGTTAGAGTAAACTGTACTCCACAGGGTTTTCAGTGGCTGAGTTCTTCAGAAGGAGATGCCTAGGTGTTTTTCAGAGGCACTGCTTTATGGACTACTGTCTGACATCTGGGCTACAGCTGAATGTTCTAATGGTTCCAGTCATTCAAAACTTCAAGATTAACATACTTGGGGTTAGTCTATTTCTGGAATAACTGTGCCATCTATGTTTACTATATAAATATTGGGTATTTTAAATTCAAATATGTGTGATTTGGTTATGTTAAAGTTTGTTTGTCATTGTTTTATATTCTAATTCCTGAAGTAAGCAATGAAAATACAATTCACTTTTCATACATCAAGGTTTCTTTTCTTTTTTCTTTAAGTAATTTTTTAATCAAGTCTCTTTCCTTATTAAATATAAATAACTGATGACCTGTAAGATGCAGGCAAAGCTTTTTACCAATTTCTGTAAGTTTTAGCGTTTTATGTGCAGAGATGTCTAAATTTTTTTCAGTATTGTTCTTGCTGTTATGCACCATTCAGTCATCTGTGATTCATGACCCAAGTGCAATAGCTGTGCCCTATCTTTACCCTGCCCCCCTCTGGCGTCCTGGTCACCATCACTCTCCTACAGGCTCCAGGTCCTTTCCCTGTGCTTTGGTTCTGGATGTCTAGTTTCTATCTAAAGGCTCTTTAAGTTCCATGGTCTCTGTGGATACCTTGCACATATCTTTATTTTCTTTCCATATCCTCACAGACTAGGCCTTCAAATAAAGATGTTTTGTATCAATGCCTGGGAAAAAAAAATAAACAATCTCACTGTCTCCAACATACCTACCCTCATTACCCCAGCTACTGAGTCAACTCATTCTATCTCAGGAGAGTCTTCCTTTCCTGTCCTGTCCCTTGACCCTTGCAAGCATGATGCCCCTCTCCAAGGACTTGTCCTTCCTGGCAATACACCAAATATATGTGAGACATGAAGGAAAAATGAAATTCATACACATTATATAACATGGTTCAACCCTGGAATTCCTGTGGTGAATAAAATAAATCAATCACAAAAGGATAAATATTTTCTCTTAACTCACTTCTGTCAAGATGGAACTGACTCACAGCTGATCCTCCAGGAAGATTCTAAAGGTATAAATCACATGAGAAGATGCTGACTACCTTTCTCCTGAGGAGCCACTGGAAGATTCAAACCATCACAACTCCCTAGAGACAACACAACCAAAGCTCAATTATTACAAATCAAACTAATATGAGCAATCTGTGTTGTTGTTTGATGCTTCTGAGTTGCATACAATTCTTAGCACCCTGTGAACAACAGACCTGAATCCTAACCATCCCCATCATCTCTGATACACTTGAGACCACTGCAGCAGCCATGATGTCAAACCACCTTGTTAGGGGTCTGTCTTCCTTTCTTTTGCTGACCTTTCCAACCTGTTATTCCTTTCCAAAGAATAGTCTCTCCTAGTTACATGTGCAAATATGAAGATGAAGCTTCACCACTCTTGCTTCCAAGGAGCATTGTGGCTGCACTTTTTCCAAGATATACCTGTTTGTTTTTTGGGTAGCACATGGATTATTCAGTGGTAAAGAGCTGCACTTGGCACTCAAAGGCTGTGGTGTACCATGGTGGGAATAATGATCAGTAGCTAACTCTACAGTGGGTATTCAAAGGCAGTAAATTGCAGGACAGGAGATTCCCATCTTTCTCCCATGAAGCAATCGGTAGATTCAAGCTATGTGCCTTTGAAATTGTGGTGCAGTTTCTTACCAATGGATCACCAGAGTTTCCTATAAACTATTCAGGATAGGCAATTACACAGAGACCAAACTTTGGGAGTGGTTTCCAGGAACAGGTGAAGGAGAGGACACTGCTGTCATTTTTGTAAGTGATTTTCTTTTGATGGTGATGGGAAACATGGCAACAGATTTTGATGACAGATGTGTAACAGCATTCATGTAATGATGCCACAAAATACAAATGAAAACATTAAACTGGCAGAAGTTAAATTATATATAATTTTATAAGAGTAACAAAATACATTAACATTCAAATATTAATATACAAATACATGTAACTAAAATTTCCTAAAATGTCCATAATGCCACCCCAAATGCTTTTGTGGCATTTGTTTTTGCTATGCATCTGAAAGTTAGAGAACGAGTAAGGAGAACAGAATTCATGTCTTTAGTGTGATGTTGGAAAAGATTATTGAATAGCCCATGGACTGCCTAAAGAACAAACAAATATGTCTCAGAGAAAATGCAGCCAGAGAGCTTCTCAAATGCAAAGATGATAAACCTTCATCTCACATAATTTGGGCGTGTTGCTAGGACAGGCTTTTCTTTGGAGAGGGACATGAAGCTTGCAAAGGAAGAACATCAGTGAAAGAGAAGACCCTAACCCAGATAGATTGACATAATGACAGCCAAAATGAACTCCAGTATGTCAGGAAGTATAAGCATGGCACAGGATATCACAGGGGTCAGATCTATTGTTCATACGGTCTTTATGGATTGTACTCGATTTGAGAGCACTTAATAACACTAACAACCACTACCTTGTGGGGCTATTCTGGTATCTTTCCTTATCCATTCACAGTCTTATAAAATACGATGCCTTTAATAAAACTATTTCCTTAGCCCCACAGGAAAGATAAAATACAGTTAGAAAAATGCTCCTTTAAAGGTCTCAAAAAAAACCCTTTTATTGCTGTCAAGTTATCTGGATCCCAATGGACAGAAAGAACAGCTTGTCATACAATTTCTAACTGTGGTTTATTTCGTTTACCATGTTACTAGATCTTGAGTCTATCCCACTTGAATTTCAAAACTATCTCAGGAACAGGTTTGAGGCCTTGGACATTAATGAGCGAAGACCAGATGAGCTGTGGGAGGATATCGACTATCATCCAGGAAGAATGCAAAAGGTCATTACAAAGACAGAAGAGGAAGAAAAGACCAAGAGGGATGTCTGAAGAAACTCTAAATATTGCACTGGAGCACTGAGAAGCCACTGCTAAGGAAAGAAATCAAGATATGCAGGAGTTGAATAGAAGATTGCAGAGGGAAGCACGGGAAGACAAAGTAAAGTATTACAACAAAATATGCAAAAAGCTGGAATCAGAAAATCAAAAGAGCTGAACTTGCTCAGCATTTTTTTACATTATCTTTATTGGTTTTTATTAATGATTTTTAATGCAACATACATATATTTTTTAAAGATTTTATTATTTTGTGTGTATATACCATCAAATCAGATTTGACTGGTACAGGAGGAGATTGTCCCTCCTTCTCCAGCAGAGCATCTAGTGGATTTGACCTGCATACCTCCGTGACTGCAGTACAGCTTCTTGCCACTAGGCCACCAGAGCTCCCTGCAACATGTAATTTTTACAGCATATGCTTTCCATTTAATTTTTACCCCATTCATTCATTGTTGCACATTTTCCTCCCTGGCCACCGCTCCCCTGCAGTCTGTTTTTCTCTTTGAAGAAGAAAAAAATTATTTCATTTGTTATACAATCCTCCCTCATTCTGCTGTCCACTTTAATATATGCATTTCTTTTTCTTTAATCTTATCTTGAAAATAATACCTAATTAGCAAATTCTTAAGCTGAATGAACTGAAGAACAAATGTAAATCTCGAGTTGTAATACTTAAGGATGCTTTAGTCAGAATATTAAATTATCCAGAAAGCATTAAAAGATGGAATGAGTATACAGAGTCATTGTATCAAAAGGAACTGGTGGACACAGAAGAATTTCATGAAACAATGTATGAGCAAGAGCCTGTGGTGATGGACGAGGAAGATCAAGCTGCTCTGAAAGAACTGGCAAGAAACAAGGCGCAGGAATTGATGGCATACCAAATGACATATTTCAACAGACAGACACTGCTATGGATGTGCTCACTAAGTTGTGTCAAGAAATCTGGAGGACAACCACCTGGCCAACTGACTGGAAGAGATCTATATTTGTTCCCATTCCAAAGAAAGGTGATCTGACAGAGTGTGGAAATCATCAAAGAGTATCACTGATATCACATGCAAGCAAGAAGCTGCTGAAGATTATTAGAAAACAACTGGAATAGCACATCAACAGAAAACTGCCTGAAGTGCAGGCTGGGTTTAGATGAGGCTGTGGCATGAAGAATATTATAGCTAATGTCAGATGGATCTTGGCTGAAAGCAAAGAGTACTAGAGGACTATGTAAAGGCATTTGACTGTGTGGATCACAACAAGCTGTGGCTGTCTCTGAGAAGAATGGGAATCCTAAAATACTTGATTGTGCTTATGCGAAACTTATACTTGGACCAGGAGGCAGTCATCAGAACAGAGCAAGGAAACACAGTACGGTTCAAAATTGGGAAGGGTGTGCATCAAGGATGTGTCCTATCTCCATATCTTTTCAATCTATATGTGAAACAAATTATCCATGAGGATGGGCTCTATGTGGAGAGATGTGGCATCAAGATTGGAGGAAGAATCATCAACAATCTTCATTATTCAGATGACACAACACTGCTTGCTGAAACTGAGGAGAGCCTGAAGCACTTGCTGTGGAAGGTCAAGGACTGCAGCCTTCAATATGAATTGAAGCTCAACATCAAGAAAACAAAGATTCTCACCACTGGGCTGATTGGTAGCATCATGATAGACGATGAAGAGATTGAGATTGTTAACAGTTTCCGTTTGCTTAGCTCTACAATAAACATTTTGGTACCAACAACCAGGAAATTAAAGGATTAATTTAATTGCAGAAACTCTGCTGTCAGAGACCTCTCCAAAGTACTGAAGAGCAACAACGTCAGTCTGGAGACTAAGGTGTGCCTGATACAGGCCATGGTCTTTGCAATCACTTGCTAGGCATCAGAGAGCTGGACAATGACTAGGGATGATAGAAGGAGAGTTGATGCCTTTGAGCTGTGGTACTGGAGAACAGTATTGGATATACCTTGGACTGCTGGAGAACAAACAAGTTTGTGCTGGAGAGACTGAAGACAGGCTGCTCCTTGGAGGCAAGGATTCAGAAGCTTCGTCTGACATACTTTGGACATGCTGCAAGCTAGGATCAGTTCTTAGAGAAGGATGTCATGCTTGGGAGGGTGGAGGGGGACAGGGCAGGAGAGGAAAACCCTAGATGAGATGGAATGATTTAGTCATTGGGGTAATGGGGATAGGTGTGTCAGAGACAATAAGATTGGTAAGGGATAGAGCAGGGTTTAGTAATGTAGGGTCGCTATGAACAATAGTTGTTATTGTTAAATGCCATCAAGTTGCCTTCAGCCCATAGCAACCCTGCGTAAAAAAGCCTTGAAATCTGCTCTATCCTGTGTTAACTTGACTGTTTCTGACACATCCACACCCATTACCCTAGTCACTGAATCAATCCATTTCATCGATGGTCTTCCTTTCCTTCTCTGTCCCTCTACCCTTCCATACATGATGTCGTTTAAGGACTGGTCCTTCCTTGCAACATGCCCAAAGTATGTCAGACAAAGCCTCAGACACCTTGCCTCTAAGTGGCAGCCTGATTTCACCCTCTCCAGGATGAAATTGTTTGTTCTTGTGGCAGTCCATGGTATATTCAACTCTCTTCTCCAGCACCACAGCTCAAAGGCACCAATTCTCTTTCTATCATCCCTTGCAATTGTCCAGTTCTCTGATGCATGGATCAGGTGCACCTTAGTCTCCAGACTGGCAATGTTGCTCTTCAGTACTCTGGAGAGGTCCCTGAGATCACTTTCAGAATGCAATTCACCTTTTGATTTCATGGCTGCTGGTACCAAGAGTGTTGATTGTGGAGCCAAGCAAACTAAAACTATTGACAATCTAAATCTCTTCACCATCTATCACGATGTTGCCAATTGGCCCAGTGGTGAGAATTTTTGTTTTCTTGATGTGAGCTTCAATCCATATGGTAGACTGCAGTCATTGACCTTCTACAGCAAATGCTTCAGGTCCCCCTCAGTTTCAGCAAGCAGAGCTGTGTCATCTGTGTAACGCAGGGTGTTGATGAATCTTCTTCCAATCCTGATGCCATATTTCTCCTCATATAGCCCAACCTCCTGGATGATCTGTTCTGCACATACATTGAAAATAATGGAATACATCCCTGGCATACACTCTACCCAATTTTGAATAATGAAGTGCTTCCTTGCTCTGTTCTGACACGTGCCTCCTGGTCCAAGTATAGGTTTTGCATAAGCACAATCAAATGTTCTGGGATTCCCATTCTTCCTCAGAGTCAGCCATAGTTTGTTGTGATCTACACAGTTAAACGCCTTTGCATAGTCAATGAAACACAGATTGACATTTCTCTGGTATTATACATATATGTATTTATGTTATTTGACTATATGAGTGCCAATAGCAATAGAGTTGATTCTGATTCAAGGACACTCTAGGAGCATCAAGATAGAACAGTTAGCTCTAATTTAAATTGCTGATTTTTCTGAAGTAGACCGCCAAGTCTTTATCTTGAAATATCTTTGAATACTCACAGATCTTGGGCATGTTCCTAGGAGGGGCTATGCCTTGGAGAGGGACATAATGCTTGGAAAGACACAGAGTCAGTGAAAGAGAGGAAGGTCCTTAATCAGATGTACTGACTGCAGCAAAAGGCTCACATGTATCAGGAATAATAATGATGAACAGGAAAGGACAGGGTTCAGATCTGTTGTTTATTGGGTCAACATAAGTTGTACTTGACTCAATGGCACCTAAGAACAACAACCAGTACTACTTCTTGAGAGACCCAAAGGAGCATCTGCTGGTTAATAGCCAATACAGAGGCTGAACAGTTCTGTTGTTCAGAACTGTAACGGTGTACAAAGAGTGTAGAAGGCAAAGGGTGTGACACTTTACAGCAAAATGAGTTCAGGTTTCTTATCCAGTATTAAAATGTTTGACTTATAGGAAATATTTCTTCTTACTACTATTTACTGGAAAGTTACATTAGAGGACAAAATCATGTTGTTGTTATTTGCTGTCGAGTCACCGTAGACTCATAGTGACCCTACATACAATAGACCTGAACTCTAACCTGTATCAATCTCACTGTCTCTGACACGCCTAACCCCATTACCCCAGAGACTGAATTAATCCATCTCATCAAGAGTATTCCTTTCCTGTGCTGTCTGTCCACCCTCCCAAGAATGATGTCCCTCTCCAAGGACTGGTCCTGGCTTGCAATTGGCCCAGAGTATGTCAGACAAAGCCTCAGAATCCTTGTCTCCAAGGAGCAGCCTGCCTTCACTCTCTCCAGGATAAACCTGTTCATTCTCTTAGCAGTCCATGATATATTCAATACTCTTCTCCAATACCACAGCTCAAAGGCATCAATTCTCCTTCTATCATCCCTAGTCATTGTTCATCTCTGATGCATAGCAAGTGATTGTAAAGACCATGGCCTGTATCAGGTGCACCTTAGTCTCCAGACTGACTTCGATGTTCTTTAGTACTTTTGGGAGGTCTCTAACCAGACTTTCCCATTGCAATATGCCTTTTTATTTCCTGGCTGAGGGTACAAAGAGTGTTGATTGTGGAGCCAAGCAAACTAAAGCTGTGAACAATCTCAGTCTCTCCACCATCCATCCTGATGCTGACAATCAGCTCAGTGGTGAGAATCTTTGTTTCTTGATGTTGAGTTTCAATTCATATTGAAGGCTGCAGTCCTTGACCTTCTGCAGCAAGCGCTCCAGGTTCTCCTCAGTTTCAGCAAGTAGGGTTGTGTCATCTGTATAATGCAGATAGCTGATGATTCTTCCTCCAACCCTGGTGCCACATTTCTCCTCACAGAGCCCAGCCTTCAGGTAAGCTATTCTGCATGAAGATAGAAAACATATGGAGACAGGATACAGCCCTGGCATATGTACTAAGTCACAACATCAAGGAAATAAAACTTCAAGCCATTAGGAGAGGACAACATCAATGAATGGGACTTTCTGAAACAGTGAAAAGAAAACCTACTGACTGGGAAAAAAACATTTGTCAAACAAGGGTCTCATAATCAAAATTTACAGAATAAAACAAAGCCTCCACAAGAAAAAGACTGATAACACAATTACAAAATAGGCAAAAGATAAGGAAAGATCTTTCACAGAGTAAGATATTTGGTGGGCCAACGGACACATGAAGAAATGTTCAAAATCACTAGTAATAAGAGATGCAAAGCAAAATCACAACGAGATATTATCTCACTCCAACTGCAGTGGCAAAGTTTAACAAGAGAGCAAGCAACAGATGCTAGAGACAATGTGGAGAGATTGGAACTTTCATACACTGTTGGTGGGATTGTAAAATGCTACAATCACTTTAGAAGGCCGTTTGGCATTTTCTCAAAAAGTTAAACGTAGAGATTCTGTATGACCCAGCTATTCCACTGCTAGGCAAATACCTTGAAGAATACAGAAGTGAGACAGAAACAAAAATTTTTACACACGTGTTCATAACATTATTCAAAATGACAAGAACATGGAAACAGGCCAAATGACCATCAACAAATGACTGGATTGAGAAGTTGTGGTACATTTACAGGATAGAATACTATGCAGCATTCAGGAGCAATGATTTTGAAAAATACTACATAACATTGGAGAAGCTAAAAAGTATTATACTGGGTTAACAAATACAGGAGCATAAAAACAAATATTGTGTAAGACCATTATTGTAAAAATAGAAGGATAACCAGTAAGATGTATATAGATATATACAAAAAGGGAAGGACAGTAAAAATGTGGACCGAGGGTGAGGAGTGGAAGAAATCATGAGGTCCCAAGTTTGGTGGGTGGAGAAAGAAGCAAATAAAAACAACAACAATGGACATGTATGAAACACAAAGTAAACAAATTAATGTATACAAACCAATATAAAAACAAACAATTCTTACCACTGAGTCAACTAGAAACATTGTGACAGATGGTGAAAAGATAAAAGGTATCAAGGATTTAATTTTACTTAAATCCACAATCAATAAGCATGGCAGCAGCAGTCAAAAAATCAAAAGAAACATTGCATTAGGAAAATCTGCTGTCAAGTACCTCATCAAAATGCTAAAGAACAAGAACATCATTTTAATGACTAAGTTACCTCTGATTTGTGACAACTATTACTTATAATCTGAAAGTCAGACAATGAATAAAGGAGACCAAAGTAGAATCAAAGCTTTTGAATTGCTGTGCTTGAAAAGATGGCTGAGTATCTATCCTAAGGACTGACAAAAACCAGTCTTCCTTTCTTAGAGGATGTGCAAACAGGGTGCAGTTTAGATGCAAGGACAGTGAAACTTCATCTCACATACATTGGAAATGTAATCTGGAGGGGGCTGCTGTTGTTGTGGTTATGTACCTTCAAGTCATTTGCAACTCATAACAACCCTGTGTACAACACCTATACCTTGAGCCAACTTCATTGTCTCTGAAACACCTATCTTTATTACCCTAGTCACCGAGTCAATCCATCTCTTCCAGGGTCTTCCTCTTTTGTGCTGTTCCTCCATCTTCCAAGCACAGAGTCCCTCTTTATGGACGGGTCCTTCCTTACATACAACATGCCCACAGTATGTGAGATGAGGCTTAAGGGGGACATGCTGGAAGTCAAAAAAGCTGAGTTGTGAGGGGAAAAAAAAATCTTTGTTTCTAAAGAGCAACTTGGCTTCACCCTATCTAAGACCTTCTTTGTTCTCCTAGTAGTCAACCGTGTATTCAATACTCTTCTCCAACACCAGAACTCAAAAGCATCAATTCTTCTTCTGTCATTCTGAGTCTTTGTCTAGCTCTCTGATGCACAGTAAGTAACTACAAAGACTATGGCCTGGATCAAGTGCACCTTAGTCTATAGACTGACATCATTGCTCTTCAGTACTCTGGAGAGATCCCTGACAGCAGATTTTCCCTTGCAATTCATCTTGTTTTCCTGACTCCTGAGTGTTGATTGTGGAGCCACGCAAAATGAAGCTGTTAACAATAACAATCTCTTTAGCACTATTATGAGGCTGCTAATTGAGCCAGTGGTCAGAATCTTTGTTTTCTTAATGTTTAGCTTCAATTCATATTTAACGTGGTAATCCTTGACCTTCTGCAGCAAATGCCTCAGGAATTTCCAGTTTTGGCTAGCAAGGAAAAAAGACATCATGCTATGACAGGTGAAGGCTCAGCTAAAGAGACGATGAGCATCAAGGAGATGGACCGGCACACTGCCTGTAACAATGGACTGGAGCATGCTGCAGGTTCTGTTGACGGCACGAGTTAGGGCAAGTTTCAGATCTGTGGTAAACAGATCCATATGAGTCGTATGTCCACTCAACAGCACAAAACAACTACAACAACGTTTAATGAAAGTAGGAGACTAGATAAAGCACTTTTTCTATTTATTGCTTTGTTTTATTATACATAGAGTTAGGTGGTTACTGTTCATTATAACCACATCAGTCCAGTACTCTGAACAATCTTGCCAGTAAGGAGAATGATGGCTATAATTTAACTTTTTAATGGAATTTAACTTGTGTATGTCTCAATCTATAGTAATCTTAATTCTGACTGAAAAAAACAATCACAATAATTTTACAGAGACTGAAGAGAGAAGATGTATGTGAACCAATTGCTCAACTGTTAAATACATATGTCAACAGCACTAGAAACAACAATGAAGAGATCCACCCTCAATATTATAACTGAGCTGACCCATCCAGGGCTTGTTAGAAGAAAGGAAAAGAAACCAAAGGGTCACCACTTCAACCACCTCATCAGCCTTAAGAAGGGAAGGTCAGTAATATCTCAGGACCAATGGAAGCTGACTCACCACTGCAGGTAGGTGCTTGGATCTTCTCAATGGCATGAAGGGGGATTCCTGCCAGCTCTTCTCCACACTCTGTTGAATTATCTGGGTCAGGTTTGAGACTGTCAGGACCTGGCACAGAAAGAGATCAGTTTGTGAGCCTGTGTGAACAGGGACAATGGGAAGATCATGCTGTGTCTTTCAAAGGATCCTCTGAAGTAACACAAAAGGCCCTGGAGAGGACACATATCTGAAAAGGAAATCGGCCTGTCAGACTTGTTGTTGTTGTTATGTGCCATCGAGTCACCTGCGACTCATAGCGACCCTATGTACAACAGCCCTAAACTCCACTCTGTCCTGTGCCAATCGCACTGTCTCTGACACTCCCATCCCAATT
>NW_006400036.1:309210-321736 GCF_000299155.1 Elephantulus edwardii
CCAAAGGTCACCAGTTCAAATTTACTAGCTGTTCTGTAGGAGACAGGTGGGTGATCTCTTCCCATCTGATTTACTGATTTTGAAAATCTACTAGAAGGTCAACTATGAGTCAGTTCATAACAACAATGAATGGAAGTAGAGGGAGCTCTGGTGTCCCACTCTATAGGAAACTGTGCAATGAAGCCAGACATGGTGCCTCTGTGGTGCTTCAAATCCACAATCAGCTCCACAGGATAAAGATGGGGAGTCTCCTCTCACATGACTTACATTTTCTTTTTTCTTTTTTGATACATGAAAGTATTTCTCAAAGGATCGTGGATCAAGGAGTGGTAATTGAGCACTGTAGAAATGCAGTACTCACACAGATAGGCAAAGAATGAGTAAATGTCAACAAGGACTACAAAGTATGAAGAAAACTGGGGATGGGAAACACTTTTTAACTCCAGCCACTTCCTGTCCTTCCACATGAGGGTATGGAGGCTTCTTCTGTAGCCTGTCCATCTGTACTTTCACTCAAGCAGTTACGGTCTGAATCTTGCTGTGCTGGCTGCTTCTGAGGTCCCGGGCTGGGCTCCACTGAATGGAGATGATGCTCTGTACATAAGCCTAGGACGTGGTGAAGCAAGTGGTGGCTGAGGAACTGACCACAGGAGAATGCAGGAAGGCACGTGGAGCAGGGATCAATGTCTGGCTCTGACAAAGTATTTAGGGCTTCCACCTCTTCTCCTGTGGCCAGGTGCCATACTTATAAGATGGGCCTTTTGTTTTGTATTTTTCAGTCAATCTCCTCACACTTTCCATAGTTTCCCTTCCTTTGACAACAATATTCCTGCAGTTCCAAAGAAAAGGCCAGGAAATATAAGGGCCCCGGAGTCCTACAGGATCCACCCTGAAATTCTGACACAGGGCCAGGTGGAAGTTATTTCACCTGCACATGGCTGGCTGCTGCCTCAAGTGACTTCCTCAAACCTCAGTTATAAAAGAAAGGGCCCCTTGTTTCCATGCACCAGTGACACCAAACCCACATGGATCACCAGCCCCACCAACTGCCCATGTGAGCAGCGCACAGTGCTCCAACTTACATTTTCCAAAAACCTGCTGGGGAATTAGCTATGAGTCTCTTTTGACTTGACAACAATGAGTTTGAGGTTTTTTGCTGTGCAGAACTAAAGACTCAATAGAGGAAGTCCTACTACCTTCTGGTTCTATGACCTTCAGCAAGTTGTTAAGCTTTTCTGAGCTATAGTACTTACCTAGATTCTCATCACGAATGGTGGGGGGGAAAGAATGGGGAAAAGAAAAATTAGGCTTACAGATTCCTAATGACGAATCATCTGCTTTATGAAACACTGTTCTTTTAATTCAAAGTATTCATCAAATAATTGTTCTCTTGAGCCCATTACATATCACAGCAATTCTATGATTAGGAGGGAGGGAAGAAAATAGATTTAAAAAATTAAAGAGGAAAGGAAAACACATCACATATAGAATAAGGAGAAAATATGATATGATTCCATTTTATATAAACTCTTAGAAAATGCAAATAAATCTATGAACACAGAAAATCACACGAGTAGCTATACAAAATGAGGAGGGAAGGGCAGTGAAAGGGAAGAGAGAGGGAAGGTAAATGCATATGAGAACATGTAGGGATTAGAGCAAAGAGCAGTGGATGACTTTAAGAACAGAAATTTATTCTCCCCAGTTTAAAAAGCTAGAAGTCCAAATTCAGGGTACTAGCTCCCAAAGAAGGTTTGCCCCTGTCAGTTCTGGGGAAAAGTCCTTCAATATGTGGGCCAGACATCCCTTGATGATGTACCTGTGTCTTGGCCACTCTCTGCCATAGGCCTATGAGGTTCTCAGAACAGGACCCAGATCTAAATAAGCTCTCCACTCCAGATTCTTTGTTCTTGGTGTGAGTAAAGTTCTCCTATTCTAACATGCTTCCTTCTCTTTTTCTATCTCACATGAGTGGGTTCAAGAAAAGATTTATTTTATCACAAGTCTTTTTCACTTTTGTTCAGGACCTATGATTCTAAAGGGCAATTAGAAAAACATTCTGCCTTGAGAAGACCTGAGAGAAATACTGAAATTCAAGTTTCTCTTCATGTTTATTGTTCATGTTATCCTAATGGCACCCTCTTCTCCACTGAACTTCTGAGCATGCACTCATTTCAGTCCTTCTAACCAGAAGTTAGGAAATCAAAAGATGAATTGCATTGAGAAAGCCTGCTGTCAGGGACCTCTCGAAAGTGCTAAAAAGAAATAACTTCAGTCTAAAGACTAAAGTGTCCCTGACCCAGGCCTGATATTCCCAATTACTTGCTATGAATCAGAGAGCTTGACAATGACTAAGGATGACAGAAGACTTGATGACTTAGAGTTGTGTTACTGCAGAAGAGTACTGAACATACTATCAATCGACAGGAGAACAAAGAGGTCTGTGTTAGAGAGGGTGAAACCAAGTTTCTCCTCGGAGGCAAGAATTTTGAAGCTCTGTCTCACATACTTTTGGTAAGCGGACAGGAGGATCAGTCCTTGGAGAATGGTGGAGAGACAGTGCAGGAGAGGAAGACCTTGAAGGAGAGAGACTGACATGGTAACTCCAGCTGTGTGAGAGTCAGTGAGACCAACTCATGACAGGGTATGGTTCATGGTTATTGTATATAGGGTCACTATGAGTTGCAGGTGACTCAACAGTATATAACAAAACAAAACAAATAATTGGTAAATGCTCAAAACTGGTTCAAAGGCAAAAAAGTTAGAGGCACCAGCTCACCAAAGTTGATGCTTGGAGAAGTGACCCTCTGAGTCCTGGTCACTGGCAAGCCTTTCCTCCAGCTGGGTAAAAAGCTGGGGAGCAGTCATCACTGAAGTGAAACACAGGAAGTTTATGAATCTAGATGCCCTCCTTAGTCATTCTAGAGGTCATTGCTTTTGGAAAAACAAACACTAAAAAACAAACAAACAAACAAACAAAAAAACCCCAAAACAAACAAACAAAAAATTTAACCAAAAAAAAAATCCAACAGAAAAATATTGACATATTAGAAGTGGTACTTCCATTGACAATTTCAAGATTTGTATTTGCTTCACTAATAAAGTCCAAATCCCTCTAACATGCCAAAGATGTTCAACCACAGATACTTTCCCCTCCTTTTTCAAGTTCCAAATCCAAATGGTCTAATGCAGATGTACAGTGGTTAAAAATACAGACATGGAATTTCCTAACTGGAGTGACTTGTGGACTTCAACCTCATTCCCAAACTTTCATGAGACACCATAATCTGAATACACTTTCAACTCAGACAGCCAGGAACCTAATTTTCACTGGGATACCCCACACACAACCATAAATAAGAGCTGTTCTCACCTAATTATGGCTCAGCGTCAGCTTCCTCTTTGATGATGTGGCTCAGTTGCTCCTCAGGCCCTGAGGCTGAATTATCAAGTCCTAGCTCCTGAGGCACCACTTTAAGGCTGGCCTCAGCCTCCCTCACTTGGCAACTTGCAGAATCCACCACCTCAAGTGAGCTTTCCTGTCCCAGAACCTGGCTGCTGATCTAAAGACAAGTTATTATGAGTTACTACAGGATGCTGAGTTAGGATTCTTGAAATCATCATGAAGTCCAATTTCTACAACAAATTATAGGACAGTCATTAGGAACAAGTAACAAGGGAAAAATAGTCACCTTCATTTTCTCAGTCAGCAGGTATTCCAAGTATTGATGAAAATATGACACAGAGGCTAATTGTTGACCCTGAACCAGGCCTCTAAGACCTTCAAGGCAGATCTCTAATAAGGGGTTTCAACTAGAAAGTCTGTACCAACTAAAACATAACCAAATCGAAACACTGGAGGGTTAAGTTAGAATGGAACCACAGACTGTACTTTCAACTCCTAACAGCTAGAGTGTGGAAAGTCACTATGACACAAAGGTAAGGAAAACAAAGCAGCTATGAAAGAGTTCACTGTAAATCACAGCTACATCATGAGAAGAGGAGCTCTTTAGGGTTTTCTTAGCAATACTCTTCATGGGAAGTAGACAACAAGATCATGTCACTTGGGTTCAAAGAACCAACCTATATTTATTAGTCAAGTACAAACGATTTGCACCAACTAGGGACCTGACAGGAACATAGAGCTATAGATGAGGCAGGACACCCAACAGGACCCTAGATCCCAGTACGTTCTGTTTACCCACTGCCACAGTCTCTGTGGGTCGCCCTTCAAGCTCTCCACTAGCGTCACGGCCTCCTCTCCACGGCTGGGACACTGTGTGAGCACCCACATCTGGATCTCCCCAGGCAGGATGGTCAGGAACTGCTCCAACATGAGGAGCTCCAGGATCTGCTCTTTGCTGTGAAGCACTGGCTGCAGCCACTAGAAACAGAGCTTCCGAAGTTGCCTCAGGGTCTCGAGGGGCCCAGACAGCACCTGGTATTGAAAGCATCTGAAAAGCTGCCAGGCAGCTTCAGGGCTGGAGAGTTCCCCTTGAGGGGCAGCAGCTGCTCCTGAGAGTGGGGGATTCTCTGGCACCCAGACCAGGGCCTGTCCCAGCTCCAATGACATCATCTAGCTTGTCAAGTTCTTTCACTTCAGTAAAGTCCTTCTGGATGGAAGGGTGCTCTGGACAGAACCAGGTCTTCATACAGCCTCCTGCAGGGACACTGGGAAAGGAAGGTGTTCCAGTGATACACAGAGAACAACATGATTTTAGAAACAAACTCAAATGCCCTGCTGAGAAGCCTTGGACTCAACCATAATTGTGGAAACTGCCCAATGGATTGACAAATAGAAAAGACAGTTGGTAACAAGATGGCTCCAAATCATGTGGACCTGTGTTTCTCAAAGTGGAGTTGTGCTCACAGTGCTGTCCATGGCTGGCAGATTACTCAGAAGTAATCACTAGGTCTTTCTCTCAAGACATTACTGGGTACATTGGACATTGGACTTCTCACCTATAAGTCAACAGCAGAGAACTTTAAATGTTTACACAACCCAAGAGCTCAAAAGATGCACTTTACTTGTGAACACTGTAAGCTTGTAGCTACAGATCAAACCACCAACACCCCATCTAAACTGTCACCATCACTATGTCACTTTATAACACTGCTAGTTAGTCTTCAAATGTCCACACCATGCAGAAGAGTGACATCTGCCTCATGAAGCATTTTCCATACTGGCTTCCAGATATATACAACTTCTGCACCTAACAGTTCTGTATTACGTCTGATCATTTATAGACTTAAAAGCTGGACAAGTACCACTGAGCTACAAATAAATCCCCATGATGCTTCTAGACAAACACAAGGTTGAAGAGAACAAAATATTCTTTTCCAAAAGATGCAATGAAATTCCCAGTGGCCTCCTTTCAGTGCCATATTGGAAAGTGATGTCACACCTTGGGCTCAAAGTATACTTGAAACAAATACTGGCTACCTAAAGGCACACCTATTGTCTTGAACTAAGTAACCACTATTTTATGGAAAATATTAACAAAAATTCTGAGACTTCTTCAAAAATAGAGTAAATACATTAAAAATAAGAAACTGGAATCATATACCTTTTATGTTTTAAAGACAATTGGCTGGAATTTAAAAAACCCTTCTCTCAGTTGAACAAGTAGATTTGAGAAAGAAAAAAACCCTAATTATGATATGGAACTGATTCAACAAGACAGATCAAATGCATATTAAATATCAAACCATAGGATGTTTTCTCTGACTATAATTAAAATTTAACAACATCCTCCAAAGTATAGAAATTATTAACAATCTTAATAATGCAGGCTCAAAAAGGAAATCATAAATGAAAATTGAAAAATATCAAAATTTGTGAGTACAACGAAAGCTTTGTGTAGAAGGATTGTTGTTGTTGTGTACCTAGGTGAATACAACCATAGCTGACACTACAGCAGGTTTTGAGAGGCAGTAAATCACAGAGGAAATTTCACATCCTTTTCTACTGGGAAAGCTAGAGGATTTGAACTTTATGTCTTTGTGATTGCAGTGCAACTTTCAGCCACAAGGCCATCAGAGTTAGCTTAGGGAGGCATACAGCTTTAAATAAATCTGGTTTTTGTTAGTTGTCAACAAGTCTAGCAGGACTCATAGCGACCACAGATCTGAACCTTGTTTTATCCTGTGTTCGAGTGGCCTATCACACCGCCGTTCCACGGACCCAGTGGGCTCAGAGGAGAAGTAATGGCAAGAGCTCAGATCCCAGGACCACATGCACTCACCTCTAGCAGGCCTCAGAGAACTTCTGGGTGCAGCAGTAAATGCTAATCAAGGCGTGTAGGAGGGCGGGGCCGAAATGAAAACAAGGCCCGCTCGGATTGGCTGCCAGAGTTACCCGCCTACCCTATGTCACGACCTTGTGAAGCCACTTGCAGGCTGTCATTTGTTGCTGTGTTGTTATGTCCCCTCAACTTTGACTCATGCTGTTTTTGTTATGTGCTGTCAAGTCTTCTACAACTCATAGTGACCCTATGAAAAACAGCCCTGAATCCCGCTCTATCCTGAGCCAACCTTATTGTCTCTGATACACTTACCCTTATTACCCCAATCACTGAGTCAATCCATCTCATAGAGGTTCTTCCCCCTCCTGTGCTGTCCCTCTACTTTCCCAAGCAGAACGTCCCTCTCCAAAGACTGGTCCCTCCTTGCAACCTGCCCAGAGTATGTCAGAAGGAGCTTCAGAATCCTTGCTTCCAAGGAGCAACTTGGTTTCACACTCTGCAGGATAAACCTATTTGTTCTTTTAGCAGTCCATGGTATACACAATACTCTTTTCCAGCACCACAATCAAAGGCATCAATTCTCCTTCTATCATATAGTTTGACCCTATAACCAAAAGATCCGAACCTGGACTTGTGTGACATCCTCACTATCTCCAAAACACCTGACCCCGTTGTTACAATCACCTTCTGAATCCATCTTATTGAGGGTCTTCCTCTCCTAAACTGACCCCGTTTCATTTTCAATCATGATGTCTTTCTCTAAGGTCTTTTCAACCAATATGCTGAACAGATCATTCCGGAGGCTAGATTTTATGAGGAGGAATGGGGCATCAAAATTGGAGGAAGACTCATCAAAGATGTATCTTATGCATGTGACACAACTTTGTTTGTTGAAAGTGAAGGGGATCTTAAAATTTGTTGTCAGAAATCTCTCCAGAGTGCTAAAGAGCAATGACAAACTAGACAATGACTAAGGATGACAGAGAAGAATCAATGTTTGAGTTGTGGTGCTGGAGAAGAGTACTGCTATGGGCTGCCAAGAGAACAAATAGGTTTATACTGGAGAGAGTGAAGCCAATTTGCTCTTTGGAGGCAAGGATTTTAAAGGTCTGTCTCACATATTTTGGACATGTTGGCTGAAGGGACAGTCCTTGGAGAAGGACATCATGCGTGGAAGGGTGGAGGGACAGCACAGGAGAAAATGACCCTTGATGAGGTTGACTGAGACAGTGAATAGGGCAGTGAAGGCAGGCATGTCAAAGTCAGTGAGATGGGCTGAGGATAGGGCAGGGTTCAGGTCTATTGTGCATAGAGATCTGTGAGTCACACATGACTCAAAGGCATATTAACAACAACAAAAAGTAGGGAAACTCTCACATCCAAAACCTTCTCCAACAGGGTAAAAGGGAAGCCACAGACTGGGAAAAAATATTTGGTAATGACATGTCTGATAAGGGACTTATATCTAGAATCTGTACAAGAGCACCACAACAAGAAAAGGTAAACAACCCAATTGCAAAATGGGCACAAGATATAACAGACACATCACCAAAAAAGATATTCAGATGGCGAACAAACACATGAAGAAGTGTTCAAAATCTCTAGCTCTAACAGAGATGCAAATCAAAACAACTATGAGATATCATCTCACCCCAGTAAGAATGGCAAAATTTAACAGAGCAGCAAACAACAAATATTGGCAAGGTTGTGGAGAAACTGGAGCCTTTATTCACTGTTGGTGGGAGTGTAAAATGGTATGGAAGGCTGTATGGAGCTTTCTCAAAAAATTTGAAATAGAAATACCATTTGACCCAGCAATTCCACTACTGGAAATACACCCTAAAGAAACCAGAACTGCCACCCAAGTAGGTATATACACACCCATGTTTATTGTTGTTTTCTTCACAATAGCTAAGTTTGGAAATAGCCCAAGTGCTCATCAAAAAATGAATGGATAGAAGAGCTGTGGTATATTCACACTATGGAATAATATGCAGCACTGAAAAACAAAGAACTCATGAAATATTATACAAAATGAGTGACCATGGAGAACATTCTGCTGAGTGGAATATCTCAGTCCCAAAAGACAAATACTGCATAATGCCACTGTTATAAAAAAGGACTGACATGGAGGTTAGGGGGAAGTTAAGAAAAGAGGGGATAAATAATGCACACAGCATTGAAACAGATGAGGAAGAGAATTGCATAAAAGGAATATATGATTAGGTATTATTAACATGACAAGAGTCCAGAATAAGAGCTGCATAGTAAAGCAGTCAGTGTGTGTGTGTGTGTGTGTGTGTGTGTGTGTGTGTGTGTGTGTGTGTATAAGAATGAAAGAACTTTTTTTTTCTAAAGAAAAAAGGAAACTGGGGAGGCAGGGAGGAAAACGTACAACAGTGAATGAATGGAAATCCACGTTCTTTATAAACTTTCATTAAAATCTCAATTTAAAAAACCCCCAAAACCTAGGGAAATCTACATTCATGGCATTATTGAGGTGAGATGGACAGCCACTGGCCACTCTGAATAAGACAATCTCTATGTCTAGAGTGAAAACGGGTGTGGGGGGGAAGATGTAAATGGTATTTAATTCATACTTAAAAAGATAATTTTAAGTTCTATCCTAGATTACAAAGGGGGAAAAAACCTGCTGAAATAAAACAAAGGGAGAGTTGCCAAAGTAAAAGAGAAGAATAAAAGACTTCAAAGAACAGCTTGACCAGACAAAGTAGAATAATGGAAAATGCACAAAACGGGAATTGGAGAATAAAAAGGAAAAATTCATTCAAAATTTCTCAAGCTGAGAGAACAGAAAAACAAATTCAAACCTCAAGTTGCAATACTGAAGGATACTATGAGCAAAATCTTGAATGATTTAAGAAGTATCAAAACAAGATGGAGGGAATAGACAGAGTCACTCTATTAAAAATAATTATTTCAGGAAAAAATGTGGGTTGAGTCCTGCCTGAGGGCGTAGTCTCCAGCTTGGAGAAGTTGGATTCTGAAGGGTAAGTGTTTTTTATTTCTCTGAAAGCAGGATGTAAACTCTTTGGTCATTTTTTATTTTGTTAACACCAGGTGTACGCTGAATGGCTTTTTAGTACCATATGATCAAGAGCCCATTGTAATGAAGGAGTAAGTTTAAGCTACACACACTGAAGGCACTGGCAGAAAAAAGGCCCCAGAAATTGGCAGAAAAAAAGGCCCCAGAAATCAAAGGGATACCAACTGACATGGTTCAACATAAAGAACCACCATAACTTGAACCTGTGTTTAGAAAAGGCCACGAAAACAGGGTTATCCTTACTGATGTCAGATGGATTGCAATTAACTGCAGAGAATTCCAGAAGAATGTCTATTTGACAATACAAAGGCATTTGACTGTGTTGATGTAGTCATAGATAGTTCTGCTAAGATTAGTAGCAGAACAGTTATAAGAATCGAGTCAATGTTGCCACAAATGGTTGATTGGCTGTATAACTTCATGATTTCTGACATTAGCAGCACCTCTTTAATCAGATTCCTACCTCCTCTAAGTCCCAGTGGTTTGATGGTTCACTGGAATGTGTCCCTGAAACACAGACCCATCAAGAGAACAACTTATATTTTTGTAGGTATGCAGGCCAGTTTTGCAGAGATTGGTGATCACTGTAGACTATCAGTTACATAACCTAGGTAAGCTTCTAGTAGGGTGGGGTATGTATCCCACTATAATCCTCTCTCCTTAATAGAAGAAATACTTCATCACAAAAGAAATAGTCACCATTTTGAACGATGAACCTTAAACAACACAGAATGAATCAGTTCAAATCCACCAGATGCTCCCCTGGAGAAGGAGAGACAATCTCCTCCTGTGCCAGTTGGATCCGGTTTGACGGTACACAACAAGTAAAAAAACAAAAAAAACAAAACCCTTGGAGAGATCCTGAACTACTGATTTTTAATATAATCCTTCCATCTCTTGCATTCCATTTTTTAATCATATCCTCTTTGCGGGATACAAGCCCCATCCAACTATATGGTATTCAATTTGCCACATAGGGGTGTGGTTTATAGTGTTGAAATGCAATATAAAAGAATGCTTCTACAGCTAGCTCTAGAGACAACATTGGGCTCCCTAGTCTCCCTCCAAGATCAGCTGACATTGCTGGCATAGGCTGTTTTAAAAAACCAGGGAGCTCTAGATCTCCTACTGTAGAGAAAGGGGGCACCTGTTTTTTCTTGAGAGAGAATGTTGCTACTATATGAACAAATCAGGACTAGGAGAAGAAAGTGTCTCTAAACTAACAAAGTTAGCCAAAGAGCTAAAAGACAGGCCAAGACCACTAGCTTTCTCTCAAATTGGCTCAAGAAACCACTTCTAGCCTGGGTTCTTCCTTTGCTAGTTCCAATAAGAATCATAAGTATATTGTTAAAGGCTCCCTGCCTTTTTAAATTCTTATTTCGCATGATAAAAGAAATGACCAACTTAATGGTGAACCAGCTGCTATTACATCCATATTCTCCCCTGGCTACTGATCCCAGGCCATCCCAATCCAGCCTCTGAGCTCCAGATGTTTGTCCATGTTCAGCAGGAAATAGCCAGAAAGAATAAGTCATCCTTTTTTTTTCTCACTAAGGAGGCTGGGATGTCAGGCCCTGACCAAGGTCAAAGAGAGAACAAAGGATTCAAGGAATATGTCACCAAAAGGAGTGAACAGCCTTGCCCATCTGACTAAACTACCATGAAGTGCCCCTCCCTTCCTTCCCTAGAAGACAACTCAGCTGGCTAAACCACGAAGGAATGTCTCTCTCTTCTTTCTCTAAAGATCCTTACTATAAAAAACCTGCCCTAATCAAACTTAAGGTGCAGTTTTCCTCTGGCTTGTCTCTCTCTCTACACCAAGGAATCCTGCCTGGGAGCCCCTTTAAAAAGAATGCTCCTGCTCTTTCTCTACAGCGAGGCGGCCGAGCGGCAAACGCAAAGATGCAGATCTTTGTGAAGACCCTGACTGGCAAGACCATCACTCTTGAGGTCGAGCCCAGTGACATCATCGAGAATGTCAAAGCCAAAATCCAAGACAAGGAGGGCATCCCTCCTGACCAGCAGCGTCTGATATTTGCGGGGAAACAACTAGAGGATAGCCGTACACTCTCAGACTACAACATCCAGAAAGAGTCCACCCTGCATCTGGTGCTGCGTCTCCGTGGTGGCATTATTGAGCCTTCCTTGCGCCAGCTAGCCCAGAAATACAACTGCAACAAGATGATCTGCTGCAAGTGTTATGCTCGCCTGCATCCCCGTGCTGTCAACTGCCACAGGAAGAAGTGTGGGCACACCAACAACCTGCGCCCCAAGAAGAAGGTCAAATAAGAGCCCTCTCTTCACTGGCTCCCTTGCCTCTTGCAGGTGGCCTTCTTCTGAGCCCCATGACCCTGGGCCCTCAATAGTCTCTTTCATTGAATTGAAGCAAAAAAAAAAAAAAAAAAAAGAATGCTCCTAGGAAAGGCAATGCTTGTTCCCCTGGGGCACTGCATCTAACCTGACAACAGACCACCTCTGCCTGCTGGTTCTGGGACCACAGTTCACCATCTCTGTGACCACATACATCTGTCTACACCATCCAGAATCACATGTGCTATTTCCCTGATAGTTTCTGAGTTTTCCTGAGATCTTCACGGAACTGCAGAACACAAAGAGACAGATGAGTGTGGGAGGAATGAGAGGATGAGAAATATAATTGACGTCAGATAAGGCAGAGTGGTACAACAATTTAGGTATTTGGAATACTGCTAACTAATCTTACATGAAATGTTGTTCTTGTGCACTGTTGAGTTGGAACAAACCCATAGCTGACTCTCCAGGGGGTTTTCAGAGGCTATAAACCGACTGGGATGAGACTGTCCATCACTCTCATCACAAGTAGCTGGTGGATTCGAAAGGTGTGATTTTACTTTGACTGCACAGCTCCTTACAAATAAGCTACCAGAAGTCCCTTTATAGAAAGTACTACTAACCACTGTAAAAGAAATTATGCTTGTCATATATGTGCCTGATCCATGTCATGGTCTTCACAATTACTTGCTATACCTCAGAGAGCTGATAATGACCAAGGAGGACAGAAGATTCAATTCCATTGAGTATGGTGCAAGAAGAGTACTGAATATACCATGGATCACAGAGAGAACAAACATCTGTCTTAGAAGGGGTGAAACTAAGTTTCTCCTTGGACACAAGGATTCTGAAATTCCGTTTCACATATTTTGGGCACATGGATGTAAGAGACACCAGTCCTTGG
>NW_006400036.1:321836-349400 GCF_000299155.1 Elephantulus edwardii
AGGAGAAGAAGATCCCAGATGAGATGGACAGACACAATCATTGGGGTAATGGGAGTAAGTGTGTTGGAATTAGTGAGACTGGATCAGGATAGGGCAGAGTTCACAGCTATTACACATAGGGTCGCTATGAGTTTCAAGTGATGTGATGGTCCATAACAACAACAAATGATGGGTTTCCAAAGGTGTGCTATTTCAAAAGTGGATGGCCAATTCTTTTTCCTAGTCTGACTTACTCTGGATGCTTAGCTATAGAGCAGTATCTGATAGACAAGCATTCTATTCAGAAGAACAGATGAAGGATCTTTCCCCAGTACACAGCTAAAAGATTCAGTGTTGGTCTTCCTTTGTCATGAGCACCGTGGTCCTGTTCCCCACGCAAGAACCCAAAAGCATCCTGCTGCATTTCCTCACCCTGGAAAAAACCCAAGCACCCAGGAATTGATGGAATACCAAGAGATATATTTCAGCAAACAGATGCTGCCTTGAATATGCTCACCAGGTTGTGCAAAGAAATTTGGAGGACAGCTAATTGGCCAACTGACTGAAAGAGATACATATTTATTTCCATTCTGAAGAAAGGTGATCCTTTCTTTAATAGAATATGGAAATTACCAAACTATATCACTATTATCACATGCAAGCCAAATTTTGTTGAAGATTATCCAAAAGTGACTGGAACAATAAACTGACAGAGAACCACCAAAACATCTGCAAAACTCAGATGGATCTTGGTTGAAAGCAGAGAGTACCAGAGGAATGTCTGTGTTTCACTGACTATACAAAGGCATTCAACTGTGTGGATCACAACAAATTGGCTAACCTTGAGAAGAATAGGAATCCCAGAACACCTGATTATGCTTCGGCGAAACCTACACTTGGACCTAGAGGCAGTCATAAAACAGAGCAAGGAAATACTGCATGGTTCAAAATCAGGAAAAGAGTACATCAGGGATGTATCCTGTCTCTACATCTTTTCAAACTGAATGTGAAAAATATTATTCAGGAGGCTGCTCTTTATGAGGAGGAATATGACATCAGATTTGGAGGAAGACTCATCAATAACTTGCATTCTGTGGATGACATAATCTTGCTTACTGAAACCGAGAAGGGCCTGAAGTATCTGCTACATATCAGGGACTGCAGTCTTCAATACGGATTAAAGTTCAACATCAAGAAAACAAAGATTTTCACCACTGGGCCAATTGCAACCACCATGATAACTGGAGAAGAAATTGAGACTATTAACATCTTCAGATTACACAGGTCCATAATAAACAATCTTGGAACCATCAGCCAGGAAATGAAAAGACAAATTGGATTAGGAAAAGTGGCTGTCAGGGACTTCTGGAGAGTGCTGAAGAACAAAGATATCAGTCTAGATACTAAGGTGCACCTGATCCAATCTATAGTCTTCACAATTACTTGTGATGCATGAGGGACCTGGACAATGACTAGAAATGATAGGAGAATTGATGTGTTTTAGTTGTGGAGTTAGAGTACTGAATTTACCATAGACACCAAGAGAACAATTAGACTTGTTCTAGAGGATTAAAACAAGTTGCTCTCTGGAGGCAAGGATTTTGAAGCTCCATCTCACATACCTTGGGCATTTTGCCAGAAAGGACCAGTCCTTGGAGGACATTATATTTGAAAAGGTGAAGGGAAAGACAGGAGAGGAAGACCCTGGATGACATGGATTGACACTGTGATTGTGATAATAGGTACAGGCTTATTTGAGACTGGTTCAGAATAGGACAGAATACAGAGCTACTGTGAAAAGGGTCACCGCAGGAGTCTCAAAGGCACATAAATCAGGCCTTAGAGCTGCTCTCCTTCCCTTTTCCAGAATAACCACCAAAATGAATTATAGGAAGCAGCAGCAGTGGCTCTCTTTGTCTCTATTAGGGCTGAAAAATTGTTCTATCTCAGTTTCCCAAAAGATAACTATTTGTGACTCCAGTCTGCTCCTTTATCTTGTAAAAACCCCACAGCTGTGAACATCCCTTCCCCAATTTCCTTGTAAGACAATTATAAAACCCAAATCTAAGTAGAGGCTGGTCTCTAGAGTAAGTATTTTCCAGTTTTTCCTCAATAAATTATCTTTTTTGGCATTACCTGGGTTTTGTCCTTCCTCAGTGACCTTATTATAACAACAGTAACAACTAACAGGCAAGAGTTCTGGTGTCCTGGTGGGTAAGGCTGCTCCAAGGGAGAAAGATGGGCCATCCCCTCCCAGGCCATTCACAACCTCTGAAACCAATGGAGGGTCAGATGAGTTGGATTTCATTCAAAAGCAATCATTTTATCTAATTTTACCACCTAAACCTGTCTCCTGATATTCAACTATCAAAGATTTAACTATGTGCAAATTTTCCAAATTTATTGGTTACTCAATTAAAATAGCACTTCAGACTGGAGTTAAACACGTTGCCACACACTTTTAAATTGACGACCGTGCTTAGAAACATATTCCCCCCCCCCCTACTTGTTTATGACTGCCATATGAAATTAAGCATCAGTCATATGTTTGGAAGTGAAAATTATCACACACTGACAATTTGCACACTGAATATTTGCGGACATATTCCAAACTGTTAAACATAAAAAATCGCACAAAATACCAATTGATATGTTATCTGGAATGTTACTTTTTTCCCGATGTATTACTGAATAATTAACAAATAAAAGCATTAGTACACTTCGTACGAATTATGTTCCTTTTTAAATTAATTAAAATGTGCAGGACTGCTATAGCCGTCATTTGCAGCAATGTGTTAAACACAACATGTTATATGCTGTCACGTCGCCTATAACGCATAACGACCCTAAACAACAGCCCTAAACCCTGGTCTATCCTGTGCCAATCTTGTCTCTGACACACCTACCCCGTTTACCCCAGGCACTGAATAAATGCATCTCATCGAAGGTCTTTCTCTCGCACTGTTCCTCCACACTCTCAAGCATGATGTCCCTCTCCAAGGACTGGTCCTGGTTTGGAACATGACTAAAGTATGTCAGACGAATCTTCAGAATCCTTGTCTCCAAGGTTCAATCTGGTCTTACCCACTCTAGATAAACCTATTTGTTCTCCTAGCAGTTCATGGTATATTCAATACTCTTCTCCAGCACCACAGCTCAAAGGCATCAGTTTTCCTTCTATCATCCCTAGTCACTGTCCAGCTTTCTGATGCATAACAAGTAATTGTGAAAACCATATCATCATGGATCAGGCACACCTTAGTCTCCAAACTAACATTGTTGCTCTTCAGTACTTTGGAGAGATCTCTGACAGCAGATTTACCCAATGCAAATTGTCTTTTTATTTTCTGGCTGCTGGTATTAAGAGTGTTGATACTGGAGACAAGTAAAATAAAGCTGTTAACAATCTCAATCTCTTCACCATCTACCATGATGCTACCAATTGGCCCAGTAGTGAGAATCTTCATTTTCTTGATGTTTACCTTCAATCTATTTTGAAGGCTGTGGTCCTTGACCTTCTGCAGCAAGCGCTTCAGGTCCTCCTCAGTTTCAGCAAGCAGGGTTGTGTCATCTGCATAACGCAGATCGTTGATGAGTCTTCATCCAATTCTGATGCCACATTTGTCCTCATAGAACCCAGCCTCTCAGATAATCTGTTCTGCGTATGTGCTGTTATGTGCCGTAAAGTCACTTGCGACTCATAGTGACCCTATATACAACAGCCCTGAATTCTGTTCTAGCCTGTGCCAACTTTATTGTCTCCAACACACCTACCCTCATTATGCCAGTTACTGTATAAATTCATCTCATTGATGGTCTCTCTCTTTCTCCATCACTCCACCCTTCCAAGTATGATGTCCCTCTTCAAAGACTGGTCCATCCTTGTAACATGCCCAAAGACAAAGCTTCAGAATCCTTGCTTCCAAGGAGCAGGTCTGCTTCACCCTCTCGAGGATGAATCTGTTTGTTCTCCTGGCAGTGCAAGGTATATTCAAAACTCTTCTCCAACACCACAGCTCAAAGGCATCAATTCTCTTTCTGTCATCCCTAGTCATTGTCTAGCTCTCTGACTCATAGCAAGCAATTGCAAAGACAATGGCCCCTATCAGGTACACCTTAGTCTCCAGACTGAAGTTGTTGCTCTTCTGTACCCTAGTAGGATCCCTGACAGCCAACTTTCCCAATGTAATTAGTCTCTTAATTTCCTGGCTGCTGGTACCAAGAGAGTTGATTGTGGAGCCAAGAAAACGAAAGTTGTTAACAGTCTCAATCTCTTCACCATCAATCATGATGCTGCCAATCAGCCCCGTGGTGAGAATCTTTGTTTTCTTGATGCTGAGCTTCAATCCTTATTGAAAGCTGCGCAGTTCTTGATCTTCTGCAACAAGCACTTCAGGTCCTCCTCAGTTTCAGGAAGCAGGGTTGTGTCATCGGCATATCGCAGATTGCTGATGAGTTTACCTCCAATTCTGATGCCACACTTCTCCTCATATATTATCAGCTTTGAAATAAGTTGAAGTAGAAATAATTCCATTTTGCCAAAATATTCATAACAGGTTTGTGTTACACATCATGTTACTGTCATTAATGTTAGGTGCTGCTGACTTGACTCCAACAATCAGTGACCCTACGTCCAACAGTATGCAGCACTATGCCTCCTGATAATTGCTACGCTTTGTTACAGCCACAGGGTTGGTTTTCCTCACTGAGGCCCTTCCTCTTTTCACTGACCTACCAAACCAAGCATAATCTGCTCCTCCTAGGACTGCTCCGTCTTGATGGCCTGCCCATCACCCAAGAGATAAAATCTCATTGTTCTCACCTCCAAGGAACATTCTTGCTACACTTCTTCCAGGACTCATTCATTCTTCTGGCAGTCAATGGTAGATTGAATATTCTTTGCCAACACAATAATTCAAAATCAATCTTCCTTCAATCCTGATGCCACATTCTTCCTCACAGAGCGCAGCCTTCTCAATGATCTGTTCTACATAAAGATTGAAAAGGTATAGAGACAGGACACATCGCTGATACACTCCTTTCCTGATGATTTAATCATGCAGTGTTTCCTTGCTTTGTTCTCAGGACTGCTTCCTGGTCCAAGTATATAGATTTCACAACAGCATAATTAGGTGTTCTGGGATTTCCATTCTTCTCAAGGTTAGCCACAATTTGTTGTGATCCACACAGTCAAATGCCTTTACATAGTCAATGAAACACAGATAGACATGGTACTCTGCTTTCAGTCAAGATCCAGCTTTTGAATGTATGTGAAAATATTAAATATACTATAGCTGAATATACTATGGTCTTTGCAATTACTTGATTTGCATCAGAGAGCTAGACAATGACTAAGGATGCCAGAAAAAAAATCAATGCCTTTGAGTTGTGGTGCCATAGAGTATTGGAATGCCAACAGAACAAATAGATCTGTCTTAGAGTGGGTAAAACCAAGTTTTTCCTTGGAGGCAAGGATTTTGGAGCTCCATCTCACATACTCTGGGATCAGTCCTTGGAAAGGACATCATGCTTAGAACGGTGGAGGGATAGTGCAGGATAGGAAGACCCCAGAGGAGATGGATTAGCCTATGGTAATGCAGGTAGATGTGTCAGAGGTAACGCTCAAGAATAGGGAGGGATTCAGAGCTATTGTGCATAGAGGCACCATGAGTCATAGGAGAATTGAAGGCACATAACAATATAGCTTTTAGCCTTCAAAGTGACATCTATGTTAACATTTTAAAGAGGTCCTTTTTTTTTTTTTTGCATATTCTCAGCAATTCTAGGAATCAGAGGGGAGTCAAGGAAAATACAGGGCAAAAAACTTTCCAAAACTCCTGAGAACTATAAACTCACATTAAAGCTGAATGAAACTCGGGCACAAGATACATAAAAGAAATTACTTCCAGGTGCACTGTAATTAATCTTCTAAAACCAGTGAGAAAATAGTAAAATAGCTTAAGAAGAAACAGGCACACAACTCATATAGATTGAAGCAAAAATATAGTATGATCCCATTTTATATAAAACGCAAACTAGTCTATGGTGACAGAAATCAGATCAGGAGGCGCCTAGAATGGGAAGAGTAAAGGGAGAAAAGGCAATGTAGCAAAATTATAAATGCACAAGAAGGAAATATGGGGTGATGGACATGCTTAACATAGAGCAAAGACCAGTGGATGATTTTACATAACAGAAATTAATTTCGTCCTAGTTTAGAAATCCGAAAGTCTCCCATCAACGAACGAATGGATAGAGAAGCTGTGGTATATTCACACAATGGAATACTATGCTGCATCGAAAGACAAGGAACTCATGCAATATTATTCAAAATGGTTGACTCTGGAGAACATCATGCTGAGTGAAATATCCCAGTCACAAAAGGACAAATATTACATGGTGCCACTGTTGTAGAACGGGACTGACCGTGGGGTTGGGGAGAGACTGAGTAAGATGGGTTCAATAATGTATACTGTACTGAAACAGAGGAGGGAGAAAACTGTTTAAAAGAGAGGTGATTAGGTATTTTCTGTCATGACAGGAGTCTAGAGCAATGGCTACATGGTGGAGTGGACCTGGGGGAGGGTTTGTAAAACAATGAAAGAATTTTTCTTTTACTTTTCCAAGAGGGTAGTATTCTGGGGGGGGCCTTAGGAGGGGACAAATGTGCAACAATGAACAAATGGAAATCCAAAGCCTCTGTAAATTTTTACTGAAATTAATAAGAAATTTAAACTTTTACAAAATAATTAAGTTAGAAAAAGGATGGCAATGGATTTATAACTGCTCAAGCTAATAACACTATATCGTGGCATGGAGGAGGAATAGTGGAAATGTATCCACATTTACAACATTCCTCTTACCAAAACCATTTGTGGAAAATAGGAACTGCATTGGAACATGTATCTCTGGATTGGAAATGATCATATTGTTAATATTTCTAGCCTTAAGCTTAAAAAATCACAATGTTCAAAATTATTTGTTATACATTTGTTTAAATTTTTCCCTCTTTTAACAACTGGGATCTAGGGGGAAAAGAAAAGACCAGAGAATGGCCAAAATTATTGGGGCAGCTATCGATGCTAGTTTAGGACCTGTGTCAGGAAAAGAAAGTCTTACTCATATACAGTGCCACCCAAAGGTAATAAAGGAGGTCAGAATTGCTTCCACTGTGGAAAGCTGGGCCACTTCAGTAGACAGTGTCACAGACGAGAGCCACAGATAGGCAAGGGAGTAGAGAGGAAGCTCCCACTCACTTGCTTTAAGTGTGGATCTGAAGGACACGTGGCCAAGGGTGGCCTACATCAGGTCCTCATGGCTGGCAGGACTGAACAGGCCCCATCTCCCAGCTGGAAACAAAGGAGGACGCTTCAATGATTTAGATCCTCCCAAAAGAGCTGTGGGTGAGCATTAACATTACTGGTAAGTATATTCGTTTTCTCATGGACACAAGAGCCTACTATCTGGTCCTAAAAGCCTTCTGAGGTCCTAACTCTTCTCACCATATCTTAGTTGTTGGAATTGACGGAAAACCTCATAAACAGTTCCTTACTTCACCTCTGCCTTGCATGCGGACTTCCAAGTTGTAAAACAACCCAGTGGTAGATGGAAGTTGCTCCAGGACTTAAGAACAATAAATGACATAGTTGAACCTCTAAATCTTGTGATTCCTAACCTTTAGACAAAGTGCTAGCCAATAGGCCTTTTATTTTAAGAACTACCTTCCCTCTGTAACTTGATTGGTGCCACTATTAGAACCTCTACCTGAAATATTATTGCTTTTCAATTTTTGACTCATGTACTTTTGTTAGTTAAATCTGTGTCTTCTAGGCTGCAACACTTCCATGATACATCTTCAAGGATATGAACATGCACAGCTAAGCACAATTGATAACAGTGCATCTAAATTCCAAAATCAATCTCCATAATAGTCTATGTGTTTCCTACTGCCAAAGGGGCCCTTTAGAGTAGTGACAGAAGATCTTCACCCTGAAACCTACAGCGTCCCTTTTCAGCAGGAAGTAGCCAAGAGAATATGCCATCCCCTTTTCCTTATGAATCAGGGTGAAGTCTCTCAAGGAGGAATGATAGGTAATGGCAAAGGACACACTGACAAAGGAGATTAATCAGAACTGGATTTGACAAGCATTGTGGCAATTGGACAATTAAAACAGATTTTCAAAGGGGGGGAAAGAAGAATGAACTGGGGAGGAGGGTAGAGAAAATAGTGCAACAATGAATGAATGAAAACCCCAAATCTCTGTAAGTGTTCATTAAAATTAATAAAATTTAATAAAAAAAAAATAATCTGAAAGTCTGAAATCAGGACTCTAGCACCACAAGGGGTTCCTGTCAACTCTGGAGAAAAGATCTTGTCCTTTTTCAGTACGAGACATACTGAAGGTATTCCTGGGTGATGTACCTGAGCTTCAGGTACTCTGTCCTAGACCTATGAAGTTCTTAGTACAGAGCCCAGATCTCAAGTGTGTTCTCCTCTCCTGGCTGTTTTGTTTTTGTTAGGATTCATTAAGTAGAGTATGTATGACTCATAGCGACCCTAGAACAGATCTGAATCCTGTCCAGTGCCATGTTCACAATCTGACATCTTTTAGCCCATTGCCACATTAACTGTCATTTCATCTGGTCATGGGTCCTCTTGTCTTGGGTCCAGAGACTCAATGTTAGACAGCTAACCTAGGACTACTGCCCCATTCAGCCAGAGTCAGGGGTCTACCTCCAAGACTGTGGGAGTCTGGATAGATATGTAATTGGCAGTACTGAGAGAGCTTTTAACCATGGGGCTTGAGCTGTAAAGCTGAAGGGCCTGAAAGCACACTTTTGTTATATACCAAGTCAGAAATGACCCATAGCTGATCTCCAGCAGGTTTTCAGAAGCAGTTAATTGAACTGGAGGAGACTGCCCATCCTCCTGCAGAGAAGCTGATAGATTCAAACTGCACATCTTCAAATTGCAGCACAGCTTCTTACCACTAGTCCACCACACCTTAGAAGCCGGTATTCTGAGAAATTATATCCTATGGCCAAGCGTGAGTTGGGAACTGTTTGGGGTTTTTTTTTAATTTAAACCATAATTGTATTATTCTGTGACGTGTGTAGCTACTGTAACAGAATTTTGAACCCTAGAGAACAGTAGGACTGGTGCTTCAATTACAAGTAGGTGCAGGAGGCTGACAGAACATCAGACCTCATGGAAATTACTTTTGTGCTGTAGATAAACTTGATTGATAGGGACACTTAACCACTGCAGAGTTAATCAAGGTCAGAAATGGCTGTCTGTTTCCATACTAGCCTTGTTCTTTGCACTACCCAAATTTTAAGTGTGCACTGGGGACATTTTCTTAGTGACCATGTTTAGGGAGTAGGCTGACTACAGGCTCACCAGGCAGCTCATCTCTCTTTTGAGGTCTTCTATGAGAAAATACATTTTCAATGAGAATCGAGGGTGAATATTTGAGACACCAATGAGATTAAGTGAATCTACTTAGCTTATTTGAAGAAAGGGCACATCAATTCCTACTCTACCCATATGTCAAAGAGCACACATGAGCTCCCTCATCTTCTATATCTGCTAAAGATCTGTATCATGAAAGACATGCTCTGGAATCCCACTGAGAAAGAGCTGAGCAGACGTTATTCCTGTGAACAATAATTACAGTACCTCTATAAGAAGACATTCAGGAAACATGAAGTTGACTCCAAGAGCCCAAACTAACGTCCAAGGTCAAAAACAATTGTAGGTTCTCCCTTTTCAATCAATGAAAATACAAGATACAGAATAGATGTAAATCTGTAGGTGATTTTGAAAGCTCAGTATTTGTCACTGGGCTGACACAAAGACAAGGGTTAAAAGAGCCTGGCTTTAGAGAGGACTTCTTCCACAGATGGGATCTCTCATGCTCATTAGAATTTGTGCTCTTACTGAAACATTTCCCACAGGAGTAATATCCTAACTTGCCTAATAATCCCCTTAATGAGGAGTATGGCTGTGTGAAATGTGGGTTCCTTTTGCAATGGATGGAGACCCTGGAGAGCACCAGGCCTGGCACTGGATTTATAAGTGGTGTTAAGTAGCATGAGGGTAGGTTGGACCTCTAGGGAAATGGTTTTATCTTCTGGATATTGTTGATGGGGACACTTCCATATTGTGGAGTTAACTAAGGTAAATACTTGTCTGTCCCCATATTGACCTAGTTCTTTGCACTACCAACATTTAAGGAGTGCACTGGAGACATACTCATAGTGATCACATTTAGGGAGGAGATCCGGCTACATGCTCACCATGGAGCTCAACTTTCTTCTGTGAGAAAACCCATTTTCAATATGAATCAACATTTCAGATACAAGTGAAATAACAAGTGGATCTACTTAGTTTATTTGAAGATAGGGCACATCAAGTTCACATTGTACCCACAAGTATGAGCACACATGAGCATCTTAGTCCTTTTTATCTGCTTGAGCTCTATATCAGCAAGACATGCTCTGGAATCCTTCTGATAAAGAGCTGAGCTGATGTTATTACTAAGAATAGTAATTATAGCTTCTCTGTTAGAAGACATGAATAAAGCATGATATTCACTCCAACTGCTCAATTTAATTTTCAAATTCAAAAGCAACTGCAAATTATCCCTTTTCAATCCATGAAATCTTGCAGGTGATTTCAAAAGCTCAAAATTTGCATCCTCACAGACTCAGACAAGGGCTAAGGATCTGGCTGTGTAGAGGACTTCTTTCTCAAGTGGGATCTCTGATGTCTGTGAAAACTTCAGCTCCCATTGATACTTTTCCCAAAGCAGGAAGATTTATAAGGTTTATCTAGTAAGTATATGGACTCTCTGATGTCTAATTAAGCTGGACTTATATAATTCTTTTAACAGACAGGACATATATAACATTCCTCTCCTGTGTGGACTCTGTGGTGTCTAAAAAAGCTTAAGCTGTCAATGAAACTTTTCTGAGACATTTGTAGCGTTTCTCTCCTGTGTGTGCCTGCTAGTGTCTATTAAAATGACACCTCTGAATGAAACTCTTTTCACAGAGAGAACAGTTAACAGTTTCTCTCCCTTGTGGACTTGCAGATGTCTATTAAATATGGATCTCTCAAAGAAACTCTAGACAGAACATAGTTTTAGGGTTTCTCCCCTGTGTGAATTTGCTGGTGTCTATTTAAGGAGGACCTGTCACCAAATCTCTTTTCACAGACAGGACATTTATAGGGTTTCTCTCCTGTGTGGACTCGCTGATGTATATTTAAGGTGCATCTGTGGCGAAAACTTTTTTCACAGAAAGGACATTTATAGGGCTTCTCTCCTGTGTGGACACGATGATGGACAGTAAAGCTGGACAGCTGAGTGAAACTCTTATCACAGAGAGGGCATTTATAGGGCTTCTCTCCTGTGTGGATCCTGTTGTGCATATTTAAGGTGTATTTGTGGCCAAAAGTTTTTTCACAGTGAAGACATTTATATGGCTTCTCTCCTGTGTGTACGCGATGGTGTCTATTAAATTGGGACCTGTGTAGGAAACTCTTTTCACAGACAGGACATTTATATGACTTCTCTCCTGTGTGGACCTGATAGTGTACATTAAAGTGGGCCATATGAGTGAAACTCTTTTCACAGAGAGGACATTTATAGGGCTTCTCTCCTGTATGGACCAGGTGGTGTCCATTTAAGGTGGATCTACTGCCAAACCTTTTCTCGTAGAGAGGACGCTTACACACTTTCTCTGTTGTGTGGATTTTCTCATGGCGACGTAATCCAGAAATGTCCCTGAAGCCTTTCCCACAGTGCTCACAATTGCAAGTCTTCTCCCTTGTGTGGATTCTCTGATGCTTTAAAAAGTCTGAATTCTGTTGAAAGGCTTTCTTGCAAGTGTGGCACTGAAAATACATCTTTGCAGTATGAGTTCTCTGGTGAAACACAAGCTGAGAATTCCTAGAGAAGGTTTTCCCACACTCTCTGCATGTGAAGAGCTTCTGGGTTGTCTGATGTCTCAACTGGTCCTTCTTGGGGGCCTCTTGTTTCTGCTTGAGCAACTGCCCAGACAGACCTCTTAGGTGAGAATCAGGCAAATAATGGTTCAACTGTTTCCCAGAAACATTTTCCTGAGAAGAGAGTGGCTCCTGTTTCTCTTCAACTTGGAGGTGTCCCTGTGCCTTAGGGAGATAATCTACTCTTCCAAACCATCTTTGTTCATCCTCACCAAAGAAGTCACTCAAAGAATCCTGAGGAGGGGCGTCTCCTGAGATGTGACAAGGGGCATCTGATGGCTCCTGGTCGCAATAGGTTTCTAAGTTGAGGTTCTTTTGGGCATTCTCTTGTCTGTCTCCTAAAAGAAGAAAGATATACAATATTGCAGTAAATTTTACCCTGTTTTTTCCTTAATATGACAAGTAAAGAGCATCATAAAAAAAAGGGCTGATTTTACCAAGAGGCCATTAATCAGCAAGGTCGTAAATAACATCACCCTTTCTAATGGCAGGGCACTAAATTCAGGTGCCTGCATTCCAGATTAAATTCCACTCATGAGGGAAAGAAAATTTTGCAGAAACAAATAAGGGCTCATTGGAATTTTATTGGTTCCTCCACAATTAAATAGCATAGATTTATTATGAGACAGAGGGGGGAAATTGCCTAATTAAACGTACTGATTTTGTTCTTATTAAATGATTGGTCTTATTTAGTTACGTATTACAGAGAAATACCATTAAGCAATTTTTGAAGAGGCACAATATATGCAGAACAAAATCAAAATCACCCTCAATCACATGCTAGTGAGAAACTATTAGTACCATTTGCTTCCTCTCTTTTTTTCAAAAGACTACAACTGTTCTTTTCTCACACAATACTGGAGATTTTGGAAAAATACAGTTCTTTGTCAAGCTTGAATCAAAGAGTAAATAGGTCACTTATAAGTTTTATAGACATTCTTCCATTCACATATAATCAAACAGTTAAACAAACGCTTTAGTTTCTCACTTTACAATTTGAAGGTTTACTATCATGAAGCTACTGCAGAAAAGTGAATATGTTGGTGTCTGGCTTAATCTAGCATTCATATCTATTATTAAGTCCCAGAAAACATTAAACATATTTCTGTCCTAACTTTGGTGTTGGTTACTATCACTACACAGAGATGTATACTTGCAATTTCTGTGTTGGCAGTAGAATGCCTTGTCTGTTCTGTTGTTCCCAGGGAGCTAAAGAAGCAAATGACCTTTCTTTTCTGAGTATCAAGGTCTTTCAAGGCTAATACTAAGAACAAGGCCTTAACTTTCTAATGCAAACATTTTCTTTTAAATGGCAAAGGTGTTTTCTCTTGTCTTAAAGGAGAAATATTATTAAATATTATTTTGTAAGGGTTGAATAATCATTCATCATGGACGTATACTACATATAATTTTGTATGAATTCTCTCACTGTACAAAACTAATTTCTTAAGTTTTCACTGGTATAAATACTGGTATGCTTTCTTTATCAGTCTTTCTCTGCATTTCTGATCAATACCTTAAGGACCTGACCCTCCTGGCAATAAGCCCAAAGTATGCGAGGGATGAAGGAAAAATGAAGTTTACATATATTACGTAACATGGATCAACCATTAAATCAGTGCAGTAAGAAAAATAAGTCAATCACAAAAGGATAAATATTGACTCTCAACTCACTGATGTCAAGATGAAACTGACTCACAGCTGATCCTCCAGGAAGTTTCCAAGGATGTAAATCATAGGAAAGGATACTGACTACCTTTCTCCTGAGGATCCACTGGAAAATTCAAACCATCATAACTCTCTAGACAAAACACCACCAACGCTCAAATATTTCAAATCTCACTAATATGAGCAATCTTTGTTGCTGTTCAATGCTGTCAAGTTGCATATGACTCACAGAACCTTGTGAACAACAAGACTTGCATCCTGACCTATCATGTGCCATCCTGATCATTTCTCATACATTTGAGACCACTGTGGCAGCCATGATGTCAAACCATCTTGTTAGGGGTCTGTCTTCCTCTCTTTTGCTGACAGTCCACCTTTTCCACCATGATATCCCTTTCCAAAGAATAGCCTCTCCTAGTAACATGTCCAAAGATGAAGACGAAGCTTCACCACTCTTGTTTCCAAGGAGCATTGTGGCTGCACTTTTTCCAAGCTCTATCTGTTTGTTTTTTGGGTAGTACAAGGACTATTCAGTGGTAAAGAGCTGTACTTGGCATTCAAAGGCACTTGGATCAATGAACTGTTACTGCTGTGGTGTACCATGGTGTGAGAAATGTTCTGTAGCTAACCTCTGGTGGGTTTTCAAAGGCAGCAAATTTCATGAAACGAGATGCCCATCCTTCTCCCATGAAGCAATTGGTGGATTCAAGCCATGTGCTTTTGAAACTGTGGGTAGTTTCTTACCAACGGACCACCACAGTTTCCTATGAACTATCCAGGACAGGCAATTACATAGAGATCAAACTTCAGGAGTGATTTCCAGGGACAGGGGAAGGAGAGGACACAGCAATCATTTTTGTAAGCACTGAGTTTCTCTTGATGGCGACAGGAAACATAGCAACAGATTTTGATGACAGTTGCACAACAGCATTCATGTAATGATGCCACAAAATGTACAAATGAAAATATTATGCTGGGAAATGTTAAATTACATAGTTATACAAGAATAACAAAATATATTAACATGTATATGTTCATACACAAATATATGTAACTGAAATTTCCTAAAATATCCATATCTACCCCTAATGATTTTGTGGCATTTTGCTATGCACCTGCGCACTAGTCAATGAATAAGGATAACAGAAGAATTCATGCCTTTAGGTTTGATGTTGGAGAAGATTACTGAACATCCAATGACCTGACAAAAGAACAAATATGTCTCAGAGAAAGTATAGCCAGAGTGCTTCTCAGAAGCAAAGATGATAAAGTTTCATCTCATATTGTTGTTGTTATGTGCTGTTGAGTCATTTGTGACTCATAGCGACCCTATGTACAACAGCCCTAAACCCTGCTCTATCCTGTGCCAATCACACTGTCTCTGACACACCCATCCCGATTACCCCAGTCACTGAATCAATCCACCTCATAGAGGGTCTTCCCCTCCGGCACTATCCCTCCACCCTCCCAAGCAAGATGTCCCTCTCCAAGGATCTGTCTCTCCTTACAACATGTCCAAAGTATGTCAGATGAAGTCCCAGAATCCTTGCTTCCAAGGAGTAGTCTGGTTTAACCCTCTCCAGGTATACTGCTAGGACAGGCTATTCTTTGGAGAGGGACATGAAGCTTGCAAAAGAAGGCGGTCAGTAAAAGAGAAGATACTCAACCAGGTGGATTGACACAATGACTGCCAAAATGGGCTCCAGTGTGTTAGGAAGTATGAAGATAGCCCAGGAAATCACAGGGTTCAGATCTATTGTTCATCAGGTTGTTATGGATCGTACTCAATTCAAGAGCACGTAATAACAACAATCACCACTACTTTTGAGTTATTCTGGTATCTTCTCTTATCCATTCATTGTCTTATAAGATAAGCTGCCTATAGTAAAATTATCTCCTTAACCTCAAAGGGAAGTTAAAATACAGCTAGAAAAATGCTTCTTTAAAGCTGTCCAAAAATCCCCCTTATTGCTGTCAAGTTTTCTGGATCCCAGTGGACAGAAAGAACAGTTTGTCATACAATTTCTAGTCATGATTTTTTTCTTTTTCCATGGCACTAAAGTTGATGGTATAAAGAAATTAATATTCCACCAGATACTCTGCTGGAGAAGGAGGGGCTATCTCCTCCTGTGCCAGTCAGATCTGAAGCGATGATAAAACAACAACAAAATGAAATTAATATTGTATGTCTATATATCTTTAGGAGCATCAGGATAAAACAGTCAGCCCTACTAATTTTAATTGCCTATTTTTCTGAAGTAGACCATCAGGCCTTTATCCTGAAGTGTCTCTGGATACTCACATACTTTGGGCATATTGCTAGGAGGTGTTATGCCTTGGAGAGTGACATCATGCTTGGAAAGTTAGAAGGTCAATTAAAGACAAGAATACCCATAATGGGATGTACTGACACAGTGATGGCAGAAAAAGGCTCAGGTGTGTCAGGGATAATGAGGATGAGCAGAAAAGTACAGGGTTCAGATCTGTTTTTTATAGGGTTGCTATGAGTTGTACTTGATTCAACAGGCCCTAACAACAACAACAAGCACTGCCTCTGGAGAGACTGGAAGAAGCACTTGCTGCTTAGTAGCTAATGCAAAGGTTGGACAGTTGGGTTGTTCAGAACTGTAATGTTTAATAAAGTGCATAGAAGGCAAAGGGTGTGATACTTTACAACAGATCAAGTTCAGGTTTCTTACCCAGTATCAAAATGTTTCATTTATATGAAGCATTTCTTGTTTCTACTACTTACTGGAAAGAAACTGACATTAGAAGGTATCATGATTGGAGAAAAACCCATCAACAACATCCATTACACAGATGACACAATCGTACTTATAGAAAGTGAAGAACATTTCAAACACTTATTACAGAATACCTATGGATTTAATAATTGATAGACTCAACATCGAAACTTTAAAAGGATTGGATCACAACATCAAGAAAATAAAAATCTGGACCAACAGAAAAGGATAACACTGAAGAATGAGACCTTTTAAAGATTTAGTCCCTGTGTACATCAAAAAATAATTCCAAGAGGATGAAAAGAAATCCTGCTGATGGAAAAAACCATGTGGTAATGATGTCTCAAACAAATGCCTCACAACAAAAATTTATAGAATATAACAAAACGTCCACAAGAAAAAAAAAACTAATAATACAAATACAAAATGGGCAGATACGAAAGACCTTTTACAGATGAAGATATTTGGTGGGCCAACAGACACATGAAGAAAACCTCAAAATCACTAGCAATAAGAGAGATGCAAAGCAAAACCACAATGAGATATCATTTCACTCCAACTGCAGTGGCAAAGTTTAACAGGACAGCAAGCAATAAATGTTGGAGAGGATGTGGAAAGACTGGAACTCTCATACACTGTTGGTGGGATTGAAAAATAGTACAACCACTCTGGAAGGCAGTTTGGCATTTTCTCAAAAATCTGAATATAGAGATTCCTTATGAACCCGCTATTCCACTGCTAGGAATATACCTCGAGGAAAAAGAACTGAGACAGAAACGGAAATTTTTACACACACATTCATAACATTATTAACAAAAGCAAGAATATGGAACAGGTCAAATGTACATCAACAAATGACTGGATTGAGAAACTGTGGTACATTCACAGGATTTAACTACACAGCACTCAGAAGCAAAGATTTTTAAAACTACTATATAATATGGGTGAGGCTAAAGAGCATTATACTGAGTGAAGTAATTCAGGAGCATAAGAACAAATACTGTGCAAGATCATTATTGTAAAATCAGAAGGATAATCAGTAAGACATACACAGACATACAAAGAGAGAAGGAGGAGAAAGGTAAACTGAAGGCAGGAAGGGGATAAAATCATGAAGTCCCAATTTTGGTGGGTGGATGGAGAAGCGAATTAAAAAAAAAAAGCACAACAAAAATGTACACATATGAAACATAATGTAAACAAATTAATGTATGATAACCAATTAAAAAACCAAACAGTACTTATCACTGAATGAACTGGAAACATCATGACAGATGAACAAAATATTGGAGTTATCTAGGCTTTAACTTTATTTAAATCCACAATCAACATACATGGTAGCAGCAGTCAAGAAATCAAGACACACTGCATTAGGAAAATCTGCTGTCAAGGACTTTACCAAAGTGTTAAAGAACAAAAGCATCATTTTTATGACTACGGTGTCCCTGATTCAAGTGACAGACTTGTCAATTTCAATTGGTTCCTATGATCTGAAAGTTAGACAGTGAATACAGAAGACCAAAGAAGAATCATTGCCTTGAACTGTTGTGCTGGTGAAGGGTACTGAGTATCCCATGAACTCCTAAAAATCAGTCTTCCTTTCTTAGAGGATGTACAAACAGGTAGCTCTTTATTGGCAAGGATGGAGAAACTTCATTTCATATATATTGGACATGATATCCAGAGGGACCTGCTGTTGTTATTGTTATGTGCCTTAGAGTCATTTGCAACTGCAAGCAACCCTATTTACAAAAGCTCTATCTTGAGCCAGCCTCATTGTCTTTGAAACACCTACCCCATTACCCTAGTCACTGAGTCAACTCATCTCATCCAGGGTTCTCAACTCTCTTGCACTATCCGTCCACCTTTCCAAGCATGATGTCCCTCTCCAAGGACTGGTCCCTCCTTGCAACATGCCCAAGGTATGTCAGATGAGTCTTAAAATCTTTGCCTCCAAAGAGCAACTTGGCTTCACCCTCTCCAGGAAAAACCTTTTTATTCTACTAGCAGTCAACAGTATATTTAATACTCTTCTCCAGCACCACAGCTGAAGGGCATCTATTCTTCTATCATTCTTAGTCTTTGTCCAGCTCTCTGAAACATAGTAAAAAAATTCAAAGACCATGGTCTGGATCAGGTGCACCTTAGACTGACATTGTTGCTCTTCAGTACTCTGGAGAAATCGCTGACTGCAGATTTCCCCAATGCACTTTATCTTCTGATTTCCTGACTGCTGGACCCAAGTGTGCTGACTGTGAAGCCAAGCAAACTAAAGCTGTTATCAATCTCAATCTCTTCACCGCCTATCAACTGGCCCAGTGGTCAGGATCTTTATTTTCTTGATGTTTAGCTCCAATTCATACTGAAGGCTGCAGTCCTTGACCTCACAGAGCAAATGCCTCAGGAATTCCTCAGTTTTGGCAAGCAAAGATAGTCCTTGGGGAAAAAATATCATGTTAGGAAAGGTGAAGGCCCAGTTTAAGAGATGATGACCATCAAGTAGATGAAAGGGCACAGTGCCTGTAAAACTGGCTGGAGCATGCTGCAGCTTCTGATGACTGCACAAGTTAGGGCAATGTTCAGATCTGTGCTTCACAGATCTATATGAGTTGTATGTCCACTCTAAAGCACATAACAACTACAACAACAATGTTGAAAGAAAGTTAGAGACTAGAGAAACCTCTTTTTCTACTTATTGCTTTGCTTTATTACATATAGAATGAGGTGGTTACTATTCATTTTAACCAGACTTTGAGAAGACTACTATAAACTATCTTGCCAGTAAGGACAATGATGGACATTATATAACTTTTTAACGGAATTTTACGTGTGTATCTGTCTCAATCTTAAATCTCACTGGAAAAAAGGAATCACAATTTAAAAAAAAAAAGCTGAAGAGAGAAGATGTATGTGAACCTATTGTTCAATTGTCCAATACATATGTGAACAGATCTAGAAGCAGTAATGAAGAGATCCACACTCAATATTACATCTGAGCTGATTCATCCATGGCTAGTTATAACGAAGGAGTGGAAACCAAAGGGTAACCACGTCAACCACCACATTAGCCTTAACAAGGGAAGGCCAGTAATATCCAAGGACCAATGGACGCTGACTCCCCACTGCAGGTGGGTGCCGGGATCTTCTCAGTGGCATCAAGGGAGAGTCCTGCCAGCTGTTCCCCATACTCTGCTGAATTAGCTGGGTCAGGTTTGGGACTGGCAGTGCCTGGCACAGAGAGATATCAGTTTGTGACCCTGTGTGAGCAGGGACAACGGGGAGAGCAATCTTGTCTTCCAAAGGATTCTCCAGACAAACATGAAAGAAACCATGTAGGCCCTGGATAGGACACTTATCTGAGAAGGACATGGGCCTGCCAGACTTGTACTCACAAGATACCAGGATATATGCTGAAAAGGAGGGAAAGCAGAGTTTGCGATGGTGGACAGAGGATTTTGTAGACCACCAGTGAGGTTGGGTCTAGAGTCATGACTGAAGCCCATTCTCCTTTGGGAAAGGCAGTGTGGTCCAGTGGAAAAGAGCAGACTCTAAGCTGGCTACACTGAGTTTCATCTTGACTTAGTACTTAGGAGGCATATGACACAGAACTAGTTATCGACCTGACTGATCATATTCAATATGGGATATCATCTCTACTTCACAGGCCTGACATGGAAATAAAAGAATTCTTGCATGCAGTGCTCCCGTTAAGAGTTCTAAGAATTGAATGCAAAGACATTCTTGCTATATCTCTGCTAGCTTCCCCTCCCCCTAGTTCCCAAGTGTGTTCCTAATGATTTTCCATCCTGAGAACTTCAGACTGAACTTGTGTCTAAAAAAGAATATTTAAACATCGACTAAAAATATCCCTTTCCACTTGGTAAGCCATGACCTTACCTCCTGACACCATTTTCCCATAGTTCTCCAGCATTAGGTTCCAGTAATGCTCCTTCTCAGGAGTATCTAGGTGTTTCCACTGCTCCTAGAAAAAAATACAATGTTATGGCCTTAAACATGGCTCCAAAAGAAGGTATGTAATCCTGCCTAGAGGAAAAGTGAGAAGGAATGAAGGTGCCAAAGAAGTCTAAAAGCACAAGATCTGAGAAACCTAAGGAGAGAGACTAATGGAAGAAGAGGCTGAGAGTAAAACTATAATCCCTACTGCAGCATTTCTTGCTCTGAGTAGAAAACATTAAAGATTTAACTTCTATGTGTATGTCTGAAGTCATATGATTCTAAGGATCCACTCTTTCTGTTAATGGATATGTTTTTCAATCTCTCCACATTTTTTTCACTCTCCAAATTACTTCATCTAAGAATCTGACATTCTCAATATTGAATGAAATCTAGAAATTCCAAGGTATAAAGAAATGAAAAAGGAATTTTTTTGCCAGTGCCAAATTGCAAAACAGAAGGAATCAACAACACAGAAGTTGACTGTGTTTCAGCGCCATCCAGAGACAAGACTGGTGTCTTCAGAGAAAGGGTAATTCTCTTTATAATTCTGAGTTTAAGATGTAATACTCATTGAATGGATGAGTTGTCAGGAGTAAGGGAGTCTCACATGTCATTTAAAGGAAAATTCTCTGGTGGCTTGTTGTTGATTGCTGTAAAGATAAGCACTATTCATAGCCACCCTATGAACAAAAGACCTGAAGCCTTTCTATACTATTTTAATTTCTAAAAGTTTTAAGAGTTTCCGTAAGCATGTTGTTTACGAAGTGGATGCCACTTTTGCATGGTGATGAGGAACTGTACTGCCAAACCAAAGGTCACAAATTCAAATCTACTTGCTGTTCTGTAGGAGGAAGGTGGGCAGCCTCTTCCCATTTGATTTACTGATTCTGAAAACCCACTGGAGGGTTAACTATGAGTCAGTTCCAACTAGACAGTTCATAACAAGAGATGGAAGTAAAGGGAGCTCTGGTGGCCCACTCTATACAGACTGTGCTGCCAAGGCAGAGGTGGTGCCTCTGTGGTGTTTCACATTCACAGCTGGCTCCGCAGGACAGAGAGGTAGTCTCCTCTCATGTGATTTAGATTTTCCAAAATCTTGCTGGAGAGTCAGCTATGAATCTGTTTTGACTTGACAACAATGAGTTTGAATATTGAACTGTGCATAACGAAAGACCCAAAAGAGGAAGTCCTACTGCCTTGTGGTTCTATGACCTTCAGTAAGTTAAGATTTTCTGAGCCTTAGTTTTCACCTAAATTCTCATCAAGAATGGGAAAAATTAAGACCAGGTTTACAGATCCCTCATAATCTGCTTTAAGAAACACTTACTTTTAATTTAAAGTATTCATCAAGTTACTGTTATTATCAGTAGAGCCCATTACATCTGATAGAAATTCTATGATTAGGAGGGAGTTAAGGAAATAGTTTTAAGAAATAAAGGCAAAAATATTTTCCAAATCTCTTCAGAATAATTTCACAACCAAGCTGAATGAATTCCAGTCAGAAGATACACTTGAAATTACTTCCAAGTACACTGCAATCAATCTTTTAATATCAGGCAGAAACTGGGAAAACAGGTAAAGGAAGGAAAACACGTGATGTGCAAAATAAAGAGAAAATATGGTATGATTTCATTTTATATAAAATTCTAGAAAATACAAATAAATCTATAATGACAAATCAGATCAGAAGCTGCCCAAAATGGGAAGAAAAAGGGCAGCAAAAAGGAAGAGACAGGGAAAGTAAATGCATTAGGAGGACATGTACAGATGATGGATAAGCTTATCACATTTAGAGCAAAGATCAGTGGGTGACTTTAAGAATAGAAATTGATTTGAGAACAATCCAGTTGATGGTTATACGGTCTCAATACCATTACTTAGAGACTGAAGAAGAAAGCGCTCATGATTGAGCTAGGGTGCAGAAGAAGGGGGGAATGAGCGACTCCATTTTGTAACCAATACATCATTTTAAAAAACTGAAAGCGTTGGGGGAAGGGGGAAAAGAGCCCCCACCCAAACATCAGCCAATTCTGTATCACCCTGTTTTCGCGCCCTTCCTTTGAACCAGCCAATCCTGTATCGCCCTGTTTTCGCGTGCTTTCCCCTTTAAATAGGTGGGAAAGCCCAGAATCGGGGCCGCGCCATTTTCCCTGCTGTATCAGCATAGTTTGAGCGAGGCCCGGATTCGAATCTGAAATAAATTCCCTCTTGCCCTTGCATCGGTGTCGGCTCCTTGGTGACTTGGGGGGGAAACTGGATTTGGGGCACAACAGATTCTCTCCCAGTTTAAAATGCCAGAAGTCCAAATTCAGGGCACCAGCTCCATAAGATGGTTTCCCCCTGTCTGTCAGCCAAACATTCCTTGGTGATGTACCGTGTCTTGGCCACTCTTTACCCTAGGCATAGGAGGATCTCAGCACAGGACCCAGATCTAAAGTATACTGTCATCTCCTAGCTGTTTGTTTTTGGTGTTAGTAAAGTTCTCCTACTCTAACTTCCTTTCATCTCTCACATGAGTGGGTTCAAGAAAAGATTTGTCTCATCACAAGTCTTTTCTACCTTTGTTCAGGACCTAGATTCCCTGATTCTAAAGGGCAATTAGAAAAACTGAAATTTGTGCTGCTAAAATTCAAATTTCACTTCATGTTTTTTTGTTCATGTTATCCTGGCGAGGGCCGCTTCCCCACTGCAGTTCTGAGAATGCAATCATTTTGGTCTTCCTAACCAGCAGTCAGGAAATCAAAAGACAAACTGAAATGGGGAAGCCTAATGTCAGGAACTTCTCCAAAGTGCTAAAGAGCAATAATGTCAGTCTAAACACTAAGGTGTACCTGATCCAGGCCACTGTCTTCGCAGTCACTTGCTATGCATCAGAGAGCTGGACAATGATAAAAGAAAAACTGTTATCTTTGATATGTGGTTCTGGAGAAGAATATTGAACATACCATGGACTGTCGAGAGAAGGAACAGGTCTGTCTTGGAGAGAGTGAAACCAAGTTTCTCCTTAGAGACAAGGATTGTGAAACTCTGTCTCATATACTTTGGGCACGTGGCCAGGAGGGACCAGCTCTTGGAAAACAGTTAAGGGACAGCACAGGAGAGGAAGACCCTGGATGAGAAGAATTGACAAGGTAACTGGGGCAATAGGATTAGGTGTGTTGGAGTCAGTGAGACTGACTCAGGACAGGGCAGAGTTCAGGGCTATGAGTCACAGGCGACTCAACCGCACAATAAAAGCAATTACTGGAGAATGCTCAAAACTGGTTCAGAGGCAAAAAGGTAGAGAAACCTGGCTCACCTGAGAAGGTGCTTGGAGAAGTGAGCCTCCTGAGTCCTGGTCGCTGATGAGCCTTTCCTCCAGTTGGGGAAGAAGCTGGGGAGCAGTCATCACTGAAGTGAGAAACAGGAAGTTTTAAGACTCTAGATGCCCTCTTCAGTCACTCGACAGAGGGTACTGATTTACAAAAAAACAACACACACACACACACACACACACACACACACACACACACACACACACACTCCCAAACACAACATAGAAACACTGGCAACTTAGAAGTGGTATTTCCATTCATAACTTCAATATCTGTACTTGTATCACTAACAAAGTCCAAATCCCTGTAACATGCCAAAGACCATCACCCATATATTCTCTCCCCACTCTTTTAAAGTCCCAAATTAGATTGGTCTAATGCAGAAATAAACTGGTTGAAAAGGCAGATATAAAAATTCCTAATCGGAGTGACTTGTAAACTTCAACCTTGTTCCTAAACTTTCGTTGGACACCACAATCTGAATACACTTTCAACTCAGACAGCCAGGACCCTAATTTTCACTGAGAAGTCCCCAACACCAACATGAATAAGAACTGGCCTTCATCTAATCCCAGCTCAGTGTCAGCTTCCTCTTTGATGATGTGGCTCAATTGCTCCTCAGGCTGTGAGGTGGAATTCTGAAGTCCCAGCTCCTGAGGCACCACTTCAAGACTGGCCTCTGCCTCCTTCACTTGGCAGCTTGCAGATTCCACCTCCTCAGGTGAGCTTTCCTGTCCCAGAACCTGGCTGCTGATCTAAAGACAATTTATTATAAGTCACTATAGGATGCTGAGTTAGGATTCTTGAAATCATCGTGAAGTCCAATTTCTACAACAGATTACAGGACAGTCCTTAGTGAACAGGTAACACAGAAAAGACAGTCATCTTCATTTTTCAGTCAGCAGGTATTCCAGGTATTGATTGAAATATGACACAGAGGCCAACTGTTGACCCTGAACCAGGCCTGCAATACCTTCAAGGCAGGCCTCTAATAAAGGGTTTCAATTGTAAAGTCTGTACCAATTAGAACTTAACCAAATGGAAACATCGGAGGGTTCTATTAGAAGGGAACCAAAGATTGTACCTTCAATTCCTAATAGCTAGAGTATGTAAAGTCATTAACACACAAAGGCAAAGAAAATAAAACAGCTCTGGAAGGGTTCATGGCAACTCACTGCAACACCATGAGCAGAGTAACTGCTCAGGGTTTTCTTGGCAATAATCTTTATGAAAAGTAGATAAGAAGGTCTTTCTTTTAATGGTGTCACTTGGTGGATTCAAAGTACCACCCTCTGGTTAACAGTAGGATATAAATCATTTATACCAACCAGGCACCTGACAGGCACACAGAATCGTAGATGAGGCAAATGAACACCTCAACAGGACCCTAGATCCCAATACCCTCTGCTTACCCACTGCCACAGTCTCTGTGGATCACCTTTCAAGCTCTCCACTAGCGTCACAGCCTCCTCTCCACTGCTGGGATGCTGTGTGCGCACCCACATCTGGATCTCCCCAGGCAGGATGGTCAGGAACTGCTCCAACATGAGGAGCTCTAGGATCTGCTCTTTGCTGTGAAGCTCTGGCTGCAGCCACTGGAAACAGAGCTTCCGAAGTTGCCTCAGGGTCTCGAGGGGCCCAGACAGCACCTGGTATTGAAAGCATCTGAAAAGCTGCCGGGCAGCTTCAGGGCTGGTGAGTTCCCCTGGAGGGGCAGTAGCTGCTTTAGGGAGAGGGGAGTCCTCTGCCTTTGTCAGTAGTGGCACATGGACCAGGGCCTGTCCCAGCTCCAATGACATCATCTAGTTTGTCAAGTTCTTTCACTTGAGTAAAGTCCTTCTGGATGGAAGGGTGCTCTAGGGAGAAACAAAGTCTTCACACAGCCTCCTGCAGGGATACCAGGAAAGAATGGAGTTCCAGTGATGCAGAAAGAACAACATGATTCTATAAACAAATTCACATGAGAAGCCTTGGACTCAACCATAATCTATCCAACTACCCAATAGATTAATAAAAAGAAAAATAGTTGATACTGAGATGGCTCCAACTCAGGTGGACAACGTTTCTCAGAGTGGAATTGTGCTCCACAGTGCTGTCCATGGTTACTCAGAAGTAACCAATGGATCTTTCTCTCAAGACATTACTTGATACATTCAACTGCCCACCTGTAAGTCAACAGCAGAGGACTTTAAATGTTTACACAACCCAGTGGCCCAAAACATGCATTCTTTCTTTGTGAACAGTGTAGGCTTGTAGCCACAGATCAAATGACCAGCAAACACCCATTCAAACTGTCACCATCATCATGTCTGCTTTATAACATTCTTGGTTGGTCTTAAAAGTCCACACCACGTAGAAGAATGCCATCAACTTCATGAAGCATTTTCACTACTGGCTTCCAGATACATAAAACTCCTGCACTTAACCTTTCTGAATTAAATCTGTCCACTTAGAGACTGAAAGTAAAGCTGGACAAGTACACCAGTGCCCTACAAATAAATTCCCACGATGCTTCTAGATAAACACAGATTGAAGAGAACAAAACACTCTTTCCCAAAAGATGCAATGAAATACCCAGTGGCCTCCTTTCAGTGTCATGTTGGAAAGTGGGCTCTTCGGGAAGTGATATCACACAGCTTTAATCTTGGGCTTAAAGGATTATTTAGCACAAATATTGGCTACCTAAAAATACACCTATTCTCTTGAACTAAGTAACCACTATTTCATGGATAATATTAGCAAAATTTCCAAGGCTTCATCCAAAATAGAAAAAATAAATGCAAAATAATAAATTAAAATTATATACCTTTTGATGTTTTGATGAGAATTATCTGGAAATTTTAAAACTCTTCTCACAGTGAACAAGTAGATCTGAAAAAGAAAAAAAAAATCAAGTATAATATGGAAAACCTAAATAGCACCATTAATTGTCCTGGTTTTGGTGAAATTTTCTAATCACTAAGCCCAGTAACTGTAGAAAACACATTTTGAAAACCTGTAGAAAACACAAGTTGCCACAAATGATGGCTACAGCTGTCCTGCACGTTTCAAAGCAAGGTTGTCAATTTAAAAGTGTGCAGCAACGTGTTAACTACACGTAACACATTCAACAAGAGAGTTCAAATGCATATTAAGTAGCAAATCACAGGGTTGTATAGCATGTTTTCTCTGACTATAATCCCATTATAATTCAGTAACATATTTTGATATATAGAAATTATTAACACTCTAATAACGCAGGTTCAAAAAAAAAGAAATCATATCCAACAAATTCTTTGCTGGGTACGGAGGGGCAATCTCCTCTGATTTGATTTGATTTGACAGTACACAACAAGAAAAGGAAAAAAAAATAGAGTAAAATGAAAACTGAAAAAAAAAAAAATCAAAATTTGTGAGTTCAACAAAAGCTTTGTTTAGTGGGATTGTTGTTGCGTATCTAGGTGTTGGAATATACCTATAGCTGAGCCTCCAGCAGGTTTAATGTGGGACACCATGAAAAGGAAAAACATGAACATAATCAAAATTCAAAAACAAGAAAAAGAAAAAAAAAGCACTGAGAAAGTTGTGTAAGAGTTACTAAAAGAAAATATTCCAGGAATAATGAAGAATCACAGAATATACATATAAGAAGCTAAGCAAACAAAAAATAGAATAGACCTGAAAAGAAAAATATCAAAACATATCATAGTCAAACTCACTAGAATCAAAGACAAGGAGAGAACTCTGAAAGCAGGTAGGGAAAAACAAAGAGTAATTTATAAGATCGGTCGCTGCGGCCCTCAAGCCTCACTTCCGCCCAAGACCATGCTTGTCAGAGCTTCCGAGGGATTGCTCCCGCCGGAAATCCTGGGTGGCGGGAGCAAGCCCTCAGAAGCTCTGACAAGCGTGGTCT
>NW_006400036.1:352586-358778 GCF_000299155.1 Elephantulus edwardii
GCGGTTGGCACAGGATAGAGCAGGGTTTAGAGCTGTTGTGCATAGGGTCGCTATGAGTCGGAAATGACTCGATGGCACGTAACAACAACAAGAACAATTTATAAGAGCAAATAAGATTAAATGCCCATTTCCCAGTAGAAACCGTGAGAATAAGACGACAGTGGAAGGACATATTCACTCAAAGAACACAACTTATGATGAAGAATATTGTACCCAGCAAACCTGTCTGTAAAAAATGATAGCAATAAAACCTTGCCTCTCAAAAACTGCACTGAATGTGGATTGTTTAAATGCACCAGTGAAGAGAAAAAGAATCTCAGGTATTATCTGCATGACAATAGTCCAGAGTAAGAATTGCAAAGCAAAGTGGACTGGGGTCTGGGAAGAGGAAGGAAACTGTACAACAATGAAACAATCTTTTTAAAGAGAAAAGCGAACTGGGGGTGGGGGGAAGTAGGGAGGGAAAAGTGCAACAATGAATGAACAGAAATCCAAGTTTTCTGTAAACTTTCATTAAAATATCAATAATAAAAAAGATTAAAAAATAAAGGTGACCAGAGTCATTGCTCATAGGGGAGACAGGATTGGGACTTCCCTAGGTTTATAAGTTCCTCCATCTTGGGATCCTTGCATCTGCAGCTGAGGGGCCATCCCAGGGGCCAAACAGAAGAGACTTTAGTATACAGAACTTAAAGCAGAGAAAAGAATTTTCTTAGCTCTCTGTGAGATGGCTAACTTGAGACCGTCTGCATATCAGTTGCCTGAGCTGGCAGTCCTGATGCCCTGCGGCAGCAGAGACAAAGGAGGACAGTAAGCTGCAGGAGAAAAGGTGTGGAGAGCGAGCACTCTCCATTGCTTGTGACAAGATGGGACTGAAGGTGCCTTGGTTCCTCCTAAAGATCTAGAGATCTTTGCCTCCACAGCTGTAGGGCTATACCAGTGGCCAAATAGGACAACAGATTTTAGTACACAGATCTACAAAGAAAAAATAATTTTCTTAGATCTCTGGGAGAGAGAGGGCTCACTTGAGACCCCCAGCACAGAGGCTGAGCTGGGGGCCATGATCTCCAATCTCATGTCATTCCAGAGACAAAGGAAGATACTAACACGTTGCCGAACACTTATTGAGACTGTGTTTAGAAACACTTAGATACATGGTTATAGCCGTCATTTGCAGCAATGTGTTAGGCATCAGCAGAAAAGGTGCATGAAAAACTGCTTGGGGTAGAGCACCTGGTCTCACACCACTCAGTCACTTCATACACGAAGAAGGCGTATAGAGTTGGTGTCAGGGGACTACATCAAAGCAAGATTTCTACAGAGCTGCACTGCAGAACAGACAGAACCCCAAAGACTTTGTTGTTGTTGTTGTTATGTACTGTTGTGCTTCTTGTAACTCACAGCGACCCTATGAGCAACCGTGCTGAAATCTGCTCTATCCTATGCCAACTTTACTGTCTCAGACACACCTACCCTCATTACCCTAGTCACTGAATTAATCCATCTCATGGGTGGTCTTCCTTTCTTTCTCTGTCCCTCCACACTTTCAAGCATGATGTCCCTCTCCATGCACTGGTTCCTCCTTGTAACATGCCCAAACTATGTCAGACAAAGCTTCAAAATCTTTGCCTCCAAGGAGCAGCCCCATTGCACCCTTTCCAGGTAGGAAAGGCAAGTTTTCACAGAAAAGACTTACAGTAGAGGGAGTAGCTCATACCACAGACTGAACATTTTAACTTGACAACAAATCAGTAACATTATAAATGCAAGACCAACAACAATTTTCACAGACAGAATAGTAAACTTATGAAGAAAAAGGTTGCATAATGTCAAGAAAGCACCAGACAACTTAAACACTGAAAAATAAAAGTAATCCTTCTTCAAACAAAAAGCAGAGAATATCAGAGACCTCATCAATATCCCAGAGTCAATAAGGCAAATGACTTATGTTGATATGGAGACATTCAAACAGTTACAAACTAAAGTACAAATGATGGAAGAAACAATGAAAGCCACAAATAAAGGGAAAAACCTAGAGGAAGAGAACCGGGGAGGGGAGACAGAGAGAGAGAGAGAGAGAGATAGATATGGAATTATTTGAACAGCTACAGAAGAAAGTGCAAATGACAGAACAATGAAAATCACTAAGGAAACGCTCCAGAGACACAGAGAACTTGCATAAATACTGTAGAAAATGTAAAAAAATGGAAGAATTGAAACTATAGATAAAGAGGATCAAGAAATTAAATCATCACAAGATAGAGAAGCTACTGGCAGCACAGTAACAGAAGAGTAAGGCATGAAAATGCAATCCAGAATATTAAGACTGAAATAGCAGAAGTGTCTAACATGCCTGAAGGACAAAAAAGTTGAACAGAAGATATGGGGCAAAGAGTCAGTGAGCTGGAAGAAAGGAACCTCAATAGAAACACATTAGAAGAAAAATCAGAGATGAGACATAAAGAAAATTAAGAAAACATTAGAATCATGTAGGATGACATCACAAAGAATAGAATACATATGATTGGAATTTCAGAATATGACAGAAATAGGGAAATCACTGAGAAAATTGTGGAAGATGTACTAGAAGAAAATTTCCCAGGTATTATGAAGAACAAGGAAATTCACCTTCAGGAAACTCAGTGAACACCAAATAGCCTAGACGCCAAAAGGAAAACATCAAGTTCTCCAAAATAAAAGTTAAGGATAGAATACTAAGAGCAGCACAAGAAAAACAACAGGGTGAAAAGAAAACCCACTGACTGATAAAACATTTGGCAATACTATCTCAGACAAGGGTCTCAAAACAAGTTTACAGAATACTCCTGGACCTCCAGAAGAAAAACACTGATAACCCACTTACAAAATGGGCAAAAGACATGAAGAGACTTTTCACAGAGAAAGACCTTCAGATGGCCAAAAGACACATGAAGAAATGCTTAAAAGCACTGGCAATAAGAGAGATACAAATCAAAACCACAATGATATACCATCTTTCCCCAGTAGCACTGGCAAAGTTTAGCAGAGCAGCAAACAATAAATGTTGGAGAGGATGTGGAGAGGTGGAAACTGTCATACACTGTGGGTGGGATTGGAAAATGGTACAACCTCTCTGGAAGACAGTTTGGCCTTTCCTCAAAAAGTAGAACACAGAAACCACACATCACACAGTTATTCCACTACTAGGAATATACTCCAAGGAAATCAGAATTGTGACACAAATGGAGATCTGTACACCAATGTTTACAGCAGCGTTACTCACCCACCATTGCAACAACATGGAAACAGGCAAATGTACAACTGCAACTGGACTGAGAAATGATGGTATATTCACATGATGTACTATTATGCAGCACACAGAAGCAATGATTTTGTAAATTACTATCTACCTTTGGAGGCACTGGAGAGCATTACGCTAAGCAAACTCAGTCCGATAAGGACAAATACTGTTTACGGTGCGCCTGATCCAAGTTGTAGTCTTCACAATTACTTGGGATGCATGAGAGACCTGGACAATGACTAGGGATGATAGAAGAATTGTTATGTTTTAGATGTGGTGCTAGAGAATTGAATAGACCATGGACTGCCAAGAGAACAATTAGATCTATTCCGGAGAGGATGAAAATAGGTTGATCTCTGGAGGCAAGGATTTTGAAGCTCCATCTCCATACCTTAGGAATTTTGCCAGAAGGACCAGTCCTTGGAGAAGGACATTATATGTGAAAGGGTAGAGGGACAAGAGAGGAGAGGAAGACCCTGGACAACATGGATTGACACAGTGACTGTGGTAATAGGAGCAGGGCTATCAGAGATGAGACTGACCTCAGGATAGTACAGAGTTCTGAGCTACTTTGAATAGGGTCACCCTGAGTAGAAGGCACTTAACTGTTAGGACCCTGGAGCTGCTCTCCCTCCCTTTCCCAGAACAGTCACTGATACGAAACACAGGAAGCAGCTGATGTGGCTCTGTTTGTCACTGTTAGGGCTGTGAAATTGTTTGACCTCTAATTACCAGGAATAACTATTTGCGACCCCAGTCTGCTCCCTTATCTTGTAAAAAAACAACTATGAACATCCCCTTCCCCAATTTCCTTGTAAGACAATATAAAACCTCACTCTAACTGTGAGCAGGGGCTGGTCTCTACTTTTCAGGAAGCCTGGCAGTTTCTCCTCAATAACTGTCTGTCTTGGCCTGAACAGGGTTTTGTCCTTCCTTGGGGACCTCACAATATTAACAGTAACAACTATCAGCAAGGGAGTTCTCGTGTCAAGGTGCTTAAGGCTGGTCCAAAGAAGAAAGATGGGCAATCTTCTCGCAGGTAATTTACAACCTCTGCAACCAGTGGAAGGTCAGCTATGAGTTGGTTTTGACTCAAAAGAAATAATTTTCTCTAGTTTTACCACTTAAATCTGTCTTCTGAGATTCAATTATCAAAGATTCAACTATGTGCAAATTTCCCAAATTTATGTTTTCTCAATTAAAATAGCAGTTCTGAGTGCAGTTAAACATATACACACATAAAAAATAGTTTGGGAAAATATCAAGCTTATGTGATAGTTAATCATCACTTCCTAAGTATTACATATCTGTAATCAAGTCTTTGTGATTACGTGCTATGCATCAGAGAATTGGACAGTGAATAGGGATGATAGAAAGAGAACTGGTGCCTTTGAGCTGTGGTGCTGGTGAAGAGTGTTGAATATACCAAGGACTGCTAGGAGAACAAACAGGTTTGTCCTGGAGAGAGTGAAGCCAGAATGTTCCCTGGAGTTAAGGATTCTGAAGCTTCGTCTGACATACTTTGGGGATCCTTAGAGAGGGATATCATGTTTGGGAGAGTGGAGGGACGGCGCAGGAGAGGAAGACTCTCAATGAGATGGATCGATTCTGTGAGTGGAGTGGTGGGAATGAATGTGTTTGAGACGGCGAGGTTGGCATAGGAGAGAACGGCGTTTAGGGATCTTGTACATAGGGTCGCTATGAGTCGCAAACGACTCGATGGCACATAACAACAACAATAAAAAAATGTTTATTATTAAAAATTACAGTTAATATTCCGAAGACTTCAAAACTATATGCCTACTGCAAGATATATATTCACTGTTCTACTTATTAGACTTCTAACAAATTAGAACAAATTTTAAAATGCACACGCAGGACAGCTACTTCATACGTGGATACACAACATGTCCATCTGTTGCACATCTTCGGCTGGATGTTGGGCTGTTTATGTTATTTCTGCTCCTCGCCATCACCCTGAGGTATTAAATTTACAAATCAGGAAGCTTTGAGGTTTACTGTTGGCGCCAGACTCAAGCCCAGAAAGCTCTAAAGCCTGTGGTTTGAGGAGAGTTCCTAAAGATGATGCTGGACTGTCACACCTGAGGGGGCTGCTGACACCTGAGGCCCCGAGGCCAGCGTTGCCCCCACCGCGGGTGACATTCTCCAACCCCAACCGCAACAGTCCCTCAGGGAACAACTCCCTGTGTCATCTCATCCCGGTTCCCTCTTCCTGAGGCTCCTTCCTGGTCTTTACTCAGGGGCAGGAAGGAGCCCTTTTCGCTTCCACTTGGGGCAGAGGAAAAGTCAGCGGGTCTAAGACTATTTGGGGGGGGGGGAGGCTCAGAATCGCGGACTTCAGGCGCCCCCAGCCACTCAACTTACGTCACCACCCCAGTTTCGACAAGAGCCACATTCTGAAGGAGAGACCTTCGGAGTTTACAGATGCTCAGAGTGAGCACCACCCTAATCCACAGCCGTTCCGCGAACTCAGCAGTATCAGACGAGAAGCGATGGCGGGGGAACAGACCCCAAACAGCCAGACCAGACCCCGCTCACTTACCTCCAAAACAGCCTAAAAGTATTTCCGGAGCAGCTGCGCGCGCCGATCATGTCCGATAGGCGGGGCGGGAAGGGGCGGGGCCGTGGTAATGAAGCCAAGATTAGCTGCCAGAGTCACCCACCCAGCACTCGTCACCACCCTACCTGTCCACTTGGGGGCAGCCAATGTTGTTATTTGCCCTCAAGTCAAGAGCATCTTGTAACTTTCTCACCTTCTCCGAAATGTTCTTGTTGTTGTTATGTGCCCTCGAGTCGTTTGCGACTCATAGCGATCCTATGTACAACAGCCCTAAACCCTGCTCTATCCTGTGCCAATCGCATTGCCTCTGACACACCCATCCCGATTACCC
>NW_006400036.1:359948-372717 GCF_000299155.1 Elephantulus edwardii
TTCTTTGGAATGGGAACAAATATAGATCTCTTCCAGTCAGTTGGCCAAGTGGTTGTTCTCCAGATATCTTGGCACAGCTTGGTGAGCACATCCAGGGCAGCATCTTGAACCTATTCATTTGGTCACTTTTTCAATTCACCTTGTTGAGGATACTCTGCCCTTAAACTGACCCTTCACCTTTCCAAGGATTCCATTCTCCAAGTAGGAGCTCCTCCTAATATATTTGAAGTATGTGACAAGAAACTTCACCATTCTTGTTTACAATGACATCCTTCTTAAGATGACATACTTGTTCACTCTCTTGGCAATTCATAGATACTCAGTACTCTTCACCAACAACTCAACTCAAAGGCATTAATACTTCTGTCATCCTAAATCATTGTCCAATTATCAGAAGCATAGCAAGTAATTAAAAACATCATGGCTTGTATCAGGCACATCCTGACTTTAAACTGACATTCTTATTCTTTAGCAATTTGGAGTGGTTTCTGATGGCAGTTTCCAATGCAGTACTTCTTTAGATTTCTTGACCAGTGGAACCAACAGTGCTCATTATGAATCCAAGTGAGATTAAATCATTGTCAACTCCCAACATTTATGTTGTATCTTTATATTAGCCCAGTGGTAAGGATTTTAATTTTCTTGATGTTGAGATGTAATAGATATTGAAGACTGAAGTATAATCTTTTGCAGCAAGTGCTCAAATACTCCTTATATTTAACAAGCAAATTGTCATCTGCATAACACAGGTTGTTGATGAGCCACGTAAAATTTAGTTTCTCATACGATTTACTCAACACACAGACTAAATAAGTGTCAAGAAAGGATTAGTCCTAACACATTGCTTTCTCTATTTGAAATCATGCAGTAGCGTGGCATCAAAGATAGTATCAAGGACACACATTTAAAACTTGTTCTTATCAAAGAGCCTCTCTGATGAGGTCTAGGTTTTGAAAACGCATAATGAAGTGTTCTGAGATTCCCATTTTTCTCAATGTTAGCTATCTTTTGTTCTGATTCACACAGTCAATAAAACAGAGATAATCATCCTTCTATATTCTCTGCTTTCCGCCAAGATCTACCTGACATCAGCAATGCTATCTCTGCTACCACAGTCTCATCTAAAGTTGGCTTGAATTTCCGGCAGTATTCTGGAGATTCACTATTCTAGCCTGCTTTGGATAACCTTCAGCATGATTTTGTTGCATGTGGATTTAAGGATATTGTATCGATGACATTGTTCCATAGTTTTCACGTTCTCTTGGATCACCTTTTTTTAGGAAGAGGAATAAATATGGATCCCATCCAGACAGTTGGCCTGGTAGATGACAGGTTCCAGATTTTCTGGGATGCTTCTGTTTGATGAAACACACCAGTTGGTATCCCACCAGTTCTGTTCTATGTTGTACCAATGATATTAGTGCAGCTTGAATGTCTTCCTACATCACCATTGGTCTTGGTCACAATACTTGAAATTATTCCATATCAGTCAATCCTTTTTAATACAGTGACTCTCTGTTAGGGTTTAGGTGAATGGGATCTCTGGGTCTATTTTCTCTCTTCTCCATCCTAACATCTTGATGGTTTGGAATCCTGACAAATTGGGTTGTCTATGTACTGTCTTGAAAATATCTAGTCAATTTTGTAGACACCTTTACAGACTAGTAGTTTATCTGATTAGCGAGAAGAAAGGTGGAATGGATTCTTCCAAGCCCCCCAAATTGCTACAGTTATCATGGAATTTATACAAGTGTGGATAAGGAATCTTCTATTAACATGCTAAAAGGAAGGGCTCCCAGACCTTGGTTACAGGATATCCTTGGTATGCTCATCCATATACAGGATATCCATGGACAGAGGAAAGAGGAAAACCAAAAAGTATTAACAAGACAAAATGACAATCAGGTGAGTTTCTTTAGCCCAGGTCAGTGAGGGATGGAAGTCTAAGTTTTTTAGATTTGTCCTTTACTTCAAAGGCCACGTCTCTTTTAAGATATTACTTCTATGTTGGGTTGTGGTTATGTGCTGCCAAGTCGCCTGTTACTCATAGTGATACTACATACAATAGCTCTGAACTCTGTCCAATCCTGGGCCAATTTCATCATCACCAACAAACCTAATCCTATTTCTCTAGTAACTGAGTCAATTCATCTCATCTTGGGTCTTCCTCTCCTGCGCTGTCCCTCAACACTTACAAGCATGAAGTCCTTCTCCAAAGACTGGTCCCTCTGGGCCACGTGCCCAAAATATGTGAGACAGAGCTTCAAAATTCTTACCTCCAGGAAACAACTTGTTTTCATCCTCACCAAGACAGACCTATTTGTTCTCCTAGAACTCCACAGTATGTTCACCATTCTTCTCCAGCACAACAACTTAAAGGTATGCATTCTTCCTCTATCATCCTTCATCACTGTCCAGCTATCTGAACATACCATGGATTGCCTAGAGAACAAAAAGGTCTGTTCTGGAAAGGGTGAATCCAGGTTGCTCATTGGAGGCAAGGATTTTGAAATTCCATCCCACATGCTGCTTGGAGATAAAGACAATAAACCTTTGTATCACACACTTCAGGCATGTTGTTAGAAGAGGATATTCACTGGGGAGGAACATCAAGCTTGGAAAGGTGGAGGGTCAGTGAGAGAGAGGAAGATCATCAATCAAATGGATTGAAACAGTGACTGTTGCAATGGGCACAAGTGTGTCAGAAATTGTCAGGATGGCACAGGATAGGAGAGGACTTAGACCTGTTGTTCAAAGGGTCACTATGAGTCATATTCTACTTGATTCTATGGAAAAAAACCAAATCCAATGTATTATGTTGTGAATCATAGGTTCTAACCACATGTATACAAAAACCTGTTAAACGAACATTAATATAATATACATACTATCAGCTAAAGTTGAAGAGCATTAAATGGAAGATTTTTACCAAATATTGCACTCCAAAACTGGTCAAACATGCAATCAAGATTTGTACGTGGTATCTGATGCCTGAAATGCAAATGATGCAAACAACAAAGAAGGACAATAGTTAGAAAATATGGACATAGTGACAATAAAGAGAGCAGAAAAAGATGATTGAATTCTGTATGTTCATTTATTCTTCAATCACAATTATGGTTTTTTATTTTTAAATTTTTATTTTATTTTGGTTTGCTTATAAAGTTCATATACATTGTGTATCACACTATTCTTCATTCACATTGTGTTTCATGAATTCCCATTCAGTATGTTCTATAAAATTTATCACAATTGGTCTATGCTCATCATTACCTTGTCTTTTCAGGTTCCTATTGGATTTTCCCCATTTCCTTACCACCCTCCCACACACTAAATTGTGCAACTGTGTGATTTTGTTGCTACCCATCCTCACTCCTCTGCTCCCATCCCTTCCTCTCTTGGATCCTCATACTTGTTTTTCTAGTTATCCTTTCATCTTTACAATAATTACCTATTCATCATCTCAAGAACATGGAAAAAGCCCAAATGTCCACCCACAACTGAATGAATTTAGAAATTGTGGTACATTCACAGAATGGAATATTATGCAGCCCTTAGTAAGAACTATTTAGAAAAATGCTACATGATTTGGGAGAGTCTGGAAGGCATTATGCTGAGCGAACTAACTCAGTCTCATAAGGACAAACACAGAAAATACCTTTTTTTTAAAAAAAGGATGAATTTACACAAAGACATTATCTTATGCACTGCAGAGGAATCAGATTTATTACATCTGTGGAAGAAATTGTTGTAGAAGCTCAATATCAGCAGCCAAAACCAGGCCAGGTGCTTACTGTAGACAGACCATCAATTATTCATGTACAAGTTCAAACTCAGACTGAAGAAAATGAAAATAAGTCCATGAGAACCAAAATATAATCACTAGTAGAACCAAAATAGGATCTCAAGTCTATTCCACTTGAATTTAAAAATCACCTCAAGAATAGATTTGAAGCATTAAACTCCAAAGACCAGATAAGTTGTCGATGGTATCAGGTTATCATCAAGCAGAGAGCAAAAGTCAGTACTTTTTACATTAGTCTATCTTACAAAAGAGAGAGGAAAAAGAAACAACAAAAATGGTTATCAGAAGAGGCTCTGAAAAATGTACTAGAAAAATAAGAAGCCAAGTCAAAGGGAAGAGATGCTGAAGTAAAAGAGCTGAACAGATTATTTCAAAGGACAATCTGAGAAGATAAACCAAAGAATTAAAATGGAATGTGCAGAGAATTGGCGAGACTAAATAGGGAAGAACTCACTCAGCATTTCTCAAGCTGAAGAAACAGAAAAACAAATTCATTCCTCCAGCTGCAATACTGAGAAGTGCGATGAGCAAAATCTTGAATGATCCAGGAAGCATCAAAAGAAGATGGAAGTAAAAGATAAGATCACTCTACAAAAAGGAATTGACTGACACTGAACTAATTCAGGAAGTAATATATGATGAAAAGCCAATGGGAATAAAGGAAGATGTTCAAGCTGCACTGAAGGGATTACCAAAAAATAAAGCCCCAGAAATTAATGGGATACCAACTGACAAGTTTCCACATGGACATAGAACTGCCAGAATTTCAAGTTCTGTTTGGAAGAGGCCATGACAACAGGACTATCATGGCTTATGTCAGATGGATCTAAGAGAATAGAGAATTCCAAAAGTTTTCTATTTGTGATTTATTGACTATGCAAAGGTACTTGATTGACTATGTGGATGGATTAATGATTTGTTCGGAAAAAACTACTAGCAGACCAGTTATAAGAAATGCTGAGTCAATGGTAATGCAAATGCTTGATTTGCTGCATAACTCCATGGTTTTTTACATGAACATTCTCTCCTTTGTTCAGTTCCCTTGGTCTTTTAAGACATTTTGGTTAGCGAGTCACTGGAAAGGCTTCTAGACACTTCTAGACTCATCAGGGGAATGAACACATGACTGTAGGTATACAGGCCGGTTTTGCAGACTGGTGAACATTGTAGACTATCAGCGAAAGTCAGGTGTCCCAAAAAGAGAGCTGGCACTGAGATCTCATGAATTTACATAAGCCTTCATTTAGGGTGTGGCTTGTATCTCATTCTAATCCCCTCTCCTTAATACAAGAAATATTTCAGTGCAAAAGACACAATGCACTGTTGTTAGGAAAGACATTTTGAATGATAAATCTTAGGCAATGCAGAGTGCATCATAACAAATTATGACTAACACATAGAAGAATGGGCATCTGAGAACATTTAATTGTGCTCTTGTAAAACTTATATGTAGAACAAGAGGTTACTGCGCCAACAGAGGAGAGGAACACTACAGGTATTTTGGTATTGTTTTGAAATATATTTTTAATTTTATATAACTTTGTATACAAAATTCATATAGTTTTATTCATGCACAATGTGTTCCATATATTCTAGTCACATTGTGTTTCATATGATCATGCCTATACACTTTATTTTACAAAATAAACCATCATTGAGTCATAGCTACTATCACCCAGTATTTTCAGGTCCCCTTTGGATCTTTCCTAATTTCTCTCGCTAAGTTCCCCAAGTCTGCCATCCCAGTGAGTCTCTTCCCCACAGTTGGTCCCCTGGCCTGTCTACTTCACATCTTACTAGTTATCCTACTGAATGTGGCAATCATTGAACAATATCACTAATACCACATGCAAGCAAAATGTTACAGAAGATTATCCAAAAACTACTACAATAGTACTTCAATAGAAAACTCCTAGAAACATAAACTGGGTATAAAAGAGGCTGTGAAAACAGAAATATCATTGCTGATGACAGATGGATCCTGGTTGAATGCAGAGAATTCCAGAATAATGTTTCTTTGTGCTTTATTGACTATGCAAAGGCCTTTGACTATGTGGACCACAAGAAATTGAGGCTAGGAGTGAGCTCGACTCACCATGCCAACTGTCAGTGTGAAGCACGATCTGCTCTTTCAAGATTTGGGCCGCTCCTAAACGGAAGAGGAATTTTACAAACTTTGTTTTGAATTTGGCCTGGAACTTGATGAAATTACTTCAGATAAGGAACTTATAAGGAAGGAGCAAGGTAATGAAAAGGCATCCAGGGCCTCTGATGCTGTTCTTTACAAAACTGTTGTGTCTGCCAATGGATATGATCTCCTGGATTGGTCCGAGGACTCCAAGTCTTCAAAGAAAGGATAAAGGCTCCAGTAGATAAACAGGTAACACCTAATGTGGTAATCCACAGACTGACTCTTACAGAAGAGACAGCTAACATATGCCCTTATGCTACAGCAGCCGTTCTCCACAATATATTGCTTTGACAGCGTCATTGATCTTCAGGAGAAATTACATTAAAACATTTGCAGAAAAAGTTTGTTGGTCATCATTGAAGCTCATGATTTGGACATGTTGTCAGCAACTTTTACATACACCACAAAGGGTCTTTTAGATATCAAATTCAAGCCTCTGGATAGGACCAAGAAGTATATAGCATGTAATTATCCAAGACTGACAACCACCCTTATTTACTTATCATTGAAAATAAACCTTGATACCCAATAATCTTTGGAAGCAGGAGTGGCATCCATTTATTAAACAACAAGCGTCTGGAAACCCTACAAACGTTGATAAATTATAATAGTTACAGAAAGGCTTCAGGCCTTTTCTTCATAGGGTCGCTATGAGGAATGCTTGACTCAACAGCAATCAGCAATAACAACAACCATCCAGAAATCTATGCTAGCAATGGTGCTGTACTTTCAATGCCACCAATCGTCATTGGGGATCATACCAAAATAACACTAAAGACTAGAAACATGTTTATTGAATGCACAGAATTGACTTTACTAAGGCAAAAATCGTCCTTGATATTCTTGTCACCATGTTCACACCATGAGAGTAAGTTTAGAGTTGAGGCAGATGAGGTAATTTTTCCTAATGGGAAATCACATATACTTTTTCCGAATTGGTTTACCGGAAGGAGATTTTGAGAGCTGATCTCATTAACAAAAAAAACTGGAATCAGATAAATTCCAGATAATTTTGCAAAGCTTCTGATCAGGTTGTATTTAAAATCAGAAGTCATAGGGAATGTAAATCACAAAGAGCTTGAAATCCCTCCAATCTGAACTGACATCATGCATGCCTGTAATACCATAGAAGATGCTGCTATTGCTTATGGATAGAACAACATTCAGATGCATCTCCTGAAAACATACTCCGTAGCTAATCAATTTCCTCTTAATAAGCTGACAGAACTGCTCAGGCACGACATGGCAGCAGGTGGGTTCAGTGAAGTGTTTACCTTTGCCCTGTGCTTCTAAGAAGTTCTGAAACCACGGCAGTTCATGTAAGTAATCCAAAAACAGCTGAATTTCAGGTGGCATGCACTACCATTTTTCCTGGCCTCCTGAAGTCCATAGCAGCAAATCAGAAGATGCTCTGAAATTGTTTGAAATGTCTGACATTGTAGTAGAAGATTCTAGCAAAGATGTAAGCACGAGAAACTGCAGCAACTTCTATGTTGTGTATTACAGTAAGAGCCCTGAGTTTGAGATCATCCAATAGCTGCTGGACAGAATCATGCAGTTGCCCACAGCACTTCCTAGTCAAAAGAAGGCAGGCTTTGTGATCAAAGATTCTGAAGGCTCTGCTTTCTTCCTGGGGTGCCAGGGCCTTTGTCTGGGGTCAGAGCATCACTAAGCTTGGGGTCCTGCATCCTGACATCATCAACAAGTTTGAGCTGACAATGCCCTGTTCCCTCCCCTTTTTTGTGAAGATGGGACTGACTGATTTACTCCAAGTGTCCCTTTCTCCATCCCCAGTGCCTCCACTCTCATCACAGGGACCTCCAGTTGTGCTTTAATGTTTAATAAAGAATCACTGTCTGGCACCCTAAAAAATATTACAGTTAGGGAAGGAGTGGGGAATAAAACTCTAAAACAAAGCAATATACATGACTAATAATAATAAAACATTATGGCTAACATTGAGATAACATAATCAATAATCTTGGTATCAGCTGTCAGGAAATCAAAACACAAACTAAATTAAGGCAGTCTACTTGCAGGAACCTCTCAAAAGTGATAAAGAACAATTATTTCAATCAAGGGACTGAAGTGCTCTGGATCCAGGCCTTGATCTTTGCAATTTTGCTATGAATCAAAGAGCTGGACAGTGACTAAGGATTATAGAAGAAGAATCAATGCCTTTGAGTTGTGGTGCTGGAGAAGAGTATTGAACAGACCATGGACCACCAAGAGGACAAATAGGTCTTACGTGGAAAGAGTAAAAACAACTTGCTCTCTGTAGACAAGGATTTTGAAGCTCCATCTCACATACAATGGGCATGTTGCCAGAAGGGATCAGTTCTTAGAGAAGAATATCGTGCTTGGAAGGAAGGAGTGATAGTGTAGGAGAGAAAGTCCATGGATGAGATGGATTGACACAGCTACTAGGAGCAATGTGAGGTAGGTGTGTCAGTGTCAGTGAGACTGGCTCATGAGAGGGCAGGGTACAGAGCTATTGTAAGTAGGGTCACTATGAATCACAGGCACACTTATGGGACATAACAACAACAAACAAAGTTGAGAAGAATGGGAATCTCAGAACATTTAATTGTACTCAAGCAAAACTTATACCAAGAGTAAGAGGGCGTTGTGCAAACACAGTAGAGTAAGACTACATGGGGTTTTGTTTTTAATAGTTTAAATTTTATATGGGTTTGTATACAAACTTCATATACATTGTGTTTCATTCATGTGCATTATGTTTCACACATTTCTTCATTCACACTATGTTGCATATGATCATGATCATACATTTTGTTTTATAAAGATAATGGCAACTGATCTATGCCCACTATTACTCCATCTTTTCCAACTCATTAGATTTTTACTAATTCCTTCAATGCCTCCCTCCATGCACCAAACTCTGCCATCTCACTTATTCACACTCATCCTCACACTCATTTCCACTCATCCTCCCCACTCCACTTCGCTACACTCTCTTCTTGTCCTTTGGCCCTTTAAACACACCTTACTAGTTATTCTGTCTGCTGTTTAAAATTAAGTGTGCATCAGTGTTGTATCTGTTCTCTATACCTATTCAATCTGTACACTGAGGAAATTATTCAAGAAACTGAGCTCTAAGAAGAACATGGCATCAGGGTCTGACAAAGATTTAATAATCAACGTTATGAAGATGACACAGCCTTGCTTTGTTCAAGTGAGAATTCGAGGCACTAGTGGCAGAAAATCAAATAGCACAGGCTCCATATGGATTGGGTTGACAACTCTATGTCAAGAAAACAAAATGTCTCACCCCTGGATCAACAGGCAACATCAAGACAGTTAGAGAAAAGACTGAAACTGCCAAGGAACTTATTTTTCTTGGATCCAAAATCAAAGCACTTGGTTCAAGCAATCCGGGCATGTATTACTCTGCGGAAATCTGTAGTCAGGGACCTTCAGCTCTAAATGTTTCAGGAGTGATGGCATCAGTTTGAAATTTAAGGTGCTCCTGATTAAGGTCATGGGCTTTTGAATCACTTGCTGTGCATCTGAGAGCTGGACAATGAACAAATATGACAATAAGAAGAACTGATACCTTTCAGCTTATGGGGACAAATGCTGAATATCCAGTGGACAAAAGAACTCATAAATGTGTCTTGTTAAAAATGCATCCAGATTCAAATCCACCAGATGCTCTGCTGAAGAAGGAGGGGGAATCTCCTCCTGTACCAGTCAGATCTGATTTGACGGTACACGCACAAAAAATAATAATAATTAAAAAATTTTTTTAAATGCATCTAGAGTGTTCCTTGGAGGCAAAGATGACAAAGTAAAAGCTAAAATACTTTGAGCATGTTGATAGGAGAGGCTAATTCTTGGAGAAGTATAACATGTTGATAAAGGTGAAGAGTCAGTAAAAGAGAGGAAGTTGCTCAAGCATATGGATTGACACAGTGACAGCAGCAATAGGTTCCAGTGTGCTAGGGGTGAGGAGGAGGGCAGAGGGTAGGACAGGATTCAGATCTGTTGGTTACAGTGTTGCTATGAGTCATACTTGACTCCATGGCATCTAACAACAATAAGATAGATGGAAATTAAACTAAAAGTACCAGGCAGATTTTTCTACAAATTAACTTTCTAAATTGGCAGTGATTTGTTTTTAATATAATCAGCTCACTACCCAAAGCAAACAGCTGTTTCAGCCAGGTGTAAGCATGACCATATGCTTCTATAGTAAAGTACTGCTTGGCATGCAAAAGGTCAAAGGGCCATTAATGTGCTGTATTCCAGTCCTCTAAGTCAGCCAAAATTACCCTGAAGCTTAGCCTCTATATCTTGTATTAGAGGACATTGGTAAGCCACTGACTTGTTGCTTAGTCCAGAAATAATCCAGAAATAAAAGAACTCTTTCTAGCATGCTATTAATCTGAAAAGTATAGGAAGCAATTAAGACTTAATGGGATCAAAGTCCTGTCAGCACATTTGGCCAGAGAAACAACTTGTATATAACCAGGAGACCAAGTTCTTCTAAAATGGTGGCAAAGGAGCCTCTAAAACGTTAAAGGAAGGAGACTGGATCTTTCAGGACTATTTGAGGAATTTCCATGGTCACTGATTTAAAAGAATGTCTTGATCTTTTGTTTTCTGAACTATAGAATACCGCTGTTTTTCCCCTCCATGAATTCCTTTACAATGTTGTTACCTAATTACCTGATTTCTAGAAAAAAAAATGCATAGAAAAACATGGTTTACTATATTGCTATTCCTATTAAAGGAAGAAGAACTTTGTGGTGGAGTTCTTCAAAATGCTTTCCTAGGCCACTGCCCTCCACTTTGTCACATGGGTGGGAGGGAACATGTAAATAAGCTGTATGGTCTATCTGTGAGGGGACTGGCCTGTTTCGTCATTATGCAAGATTTAAATCAAGCATGTTCAGCAGGAGAACATTTGGAAGTCTCACTGCTAAAAAGCAGCAGAACCAGAGACTGGAGCACGTGTCCTTCAGGTCAAGAGATTTCTGCACCAGTGAGACCTACAGGAGAGCAGCAGCTGCAACAGAGAACCAGAGACCCAATACAAGACACAACTGACCTGGGCCTGTTGCCTCATGCAGCCAGTATCACGGGCCTATGTACAAGATTTCTGGAGGTTGAGAAGGGGGGTAGATTTAATAGTTGGCAAGACTGAAAAAAAGGTTTTAACACTGGTCTAAAGCTGCAAGCCTGAAAGGCCAGCAAGTATATTTCACATGTTGTCCTGACAAGGAAGTATATCCTGTTGTAAAACATGAATTGTAACATATGAACTTTCCTAATAATCCCCATAATCAAGAGTATGGTTCTGGCAAATGTGTGTAGTTATTGCAATTTATTCAGCCTGGGAGAGCAGTAGGTTTGGGGTTAGAAGTAGAAGTAGGAGCATGGAGGACATATTGGACCTCTTGAAAAATGGTTTTATTTTCTGAATACTGTAATGGGGATACTTACCAATAGTGGAGATAACTGAGGTCAGAAATGCCTGTCTGTCCCTGTGCTGATCTCAACTCATTTTGGGTCTTCTGTGAGAAAATACAGTTTCAATGAAAATCAAAAGAAAGTGAATATATCAGACACAGATGAAGCCAGGAGTGAATTTACTCAGTTTATTTGAAAAAACAGCATTTTACATTGATATTGTAGCCCATGTCAAAGAGCAAACATGATCTCCCTCGTCTTCTATAGTTGTTGGAGCTCTGTATCATAAAAGACATGCTCTGGAATCCTAGTGAAAAAACTGCTCACTTGATGTTATTCTTGTGAACAGTAACTACAGAACCTCTGTTAGAAGACATGAAGTTAAGCGTGAAGTTCACTCTAAGAGCCCAAATAAATGTAAAAGTTAAAAACCAAAGGTAGTTTCTCCCTTTTTCAATTCATGAAAATAGAGAGATAGAACAGATGTTAATTTGGTAGGTGATTCCAAAAGTTCAGTATTTGTCTCTGTACAAACACAGACAAGGGCTAAAAGAGTCTGGCTACAGACAGGATTTCTTCCACACAAGGGATCTCTGATATCTGTCATAATTTGAGTTCCTGCTGAAACTTTCCCCACAGCAGGAACATTTACATGTTTTCTCTATTGTGTGGACCCCATACACAAATCGTAAGGCTCTGGACACTTTACTCCAATTCATGATGATGCTCTACATGTGACACAGTAAACTGTGTTCCACAGGGTTTGAGTGCCTGAGTTTTTCACAAGTGGATATCTAGCCATTTTTCAGAGGCAAAGCTTTGTGGACTCATGTCTGACCTTTCAGTTGCAGCGAGTGTTCTAATGATTCCCACCATTCAAGGCTTCAAGGTTCACATACTCAGTGCCAGCCAGTTTCTGGAACACCTGGGCCACCTTTTGGAATAAGGATTCACTATATAAATATTAAGAGTTTCCAATTTAAATATTTGCAATTTCTTTATGTGAAAACTTGTTTTTCATTCTTTTCTATTTTAAATCGTTAGGTATTCAATTACTACTTTCCACTTTTCATGTTTCAAGACTCCATTTTTCATTGAAAAATAAATTTTTAAATTACGTTTAACTTTTTTCATATGAAATATAAACAAGCCATGATCTATAAGATTCATGGAAAGTTTTCTACAAATTTGTGTAACTTTGAGGTTATTTTTATATGCAGAGAGGTCTTAATCTTTTTCTTTTTGTTGTTGTTGTTGTTATGTGCCGTCGAGTCGTTTCCGACTCATAGCGACCCTATGCACAACAGCCCTAAACCCTGCTCTATCCTGCGCCAACC
>NW_006400036.1:373687-389598 GCF_000299155.1 Elephantulus edwardii
TGCATAATCAATGAAACACAGATAGACATTCTTCTGGTATTCTCTGCTTTCAGCCAAGATCCATCTAACATCAGCAACAATATCCCTAGTACCACGACTTCTTTTTAGACCTAGTAAAACCTTAATATTTTCCTTATTTCTGCTGCCTTGATATTTAATATTTATATTTTACACTTAAATTTTTATACCCATTCAATCATCAATTAAAAGTATACTTTTATTATGTTATTTTTCTATTTTATATTATTTACTCTCTCTTCATCGTATTGAGGTTTCTTTTTTTTTAAAAAAAAAACTCCAATTTTATAATTATGAATTGAAATTGTAAAGGTAGATTTACAGAGCCACTTCTGAACAATAAAAGGAAAATTTTGAAAAGTTCATAAGAACACATATTTGGCAAGAAATCTAATTAAACTCCGGTTGCTCATTCATTCCTACATTTCCTCAATAAGAGCTTCCTTTTTTTTCTTTTTCTCTCTACCAACTTGCCAAGATTTGGCTTTACGTTCTAGAATTTTTTTTCTGATTTTTATCAGTTTCAGCCTGGTGACCATCACCTTGCTTGGGTGAACACCCACATGAAATATTGTACCATCACCATTCTCACTCTGTACTCTTTCCATATAGTGACATACTTCCTTCTGTACACCTAGACTACATTGTCGATTTACTGGCATTTCTAGTGTCTTCAAACCACCTGGCTCTCATCATCTTTACAGATGAGCATGGAGAAAACATTGTACTTCTGACACAGCTCCTTGGATCGTGATCTTCCTGTGCATGAGCAAGAGGGCACTGAAGTGGCATTGAGGTTCTTGCTGCAGTCCAAGGTCACGAAAGGATTGAACTTCATGGTGACTGTCAGGCATCAAGCAGCGTCAGACTCTCCATAAGCAAGGCCCTTACTGTGCTTTCTAGTTCATGGTGTTGGCTGCTCTCACATCAACCAAAAGTGACAGATCAAAACTATCCTAAAGGGTTTCCTTGGCTGCAATATTTATGGTAGTAGATCATTAGATCTCTCCCACAGAGCTGCTAAGGAAGTTCAATACATCAATCTCTCAGTTGTGCCATTAAGGTTCCTTATTTTAGCATAAAAAAAATCACCAAAACCCAATTTACTTTCTTCTCATGTGCACATGGAACATATTACAGAATTGACTACATATTACAACACAAAGCAAGCCAAGCCTCAGCAAATTAAAACATTTTGAAATAATATAAAGTATCTTCTCAGACCACAATGCTGTAGGCTAGAAAACAAACAAAGAGGGTAGAGCTAACAAAACCAGCCACATAAAAGCTAAATAAGATCCCTCTAGAACGTGATAATGTTACAGAAGAAATAAAAAATGCAATTAAAAGCTCTTTGAAACAAACAGTAATGAAAATACAACATGCCAAAACCTCTGAGATACAGCTAAGGCAGTCCTCGGGGACAGTTCATAGCAATAGGCAAACACATAAAAAAGGAATAAAGAAACAAAGTTAATGACCTACCTCAACACCTCCATCAAACTGAAAAAGAACAACAATCTAAACCTACAGCCTTTAGAGAAAAATAAATTATTAGGATAAGTCTGACATCAGAGAGCAAAAACAGAAAAACAATTGAAACAAAAACCAAACCAGGATCTGGTTCTTTGAAAAGAGTTAACAAAATAGAGAAACCATTAGCAAATTTAACCAAAAAAAGAGAAGGTTCAAATAACTTGAATAAAGGACAGAGGTGACATTATCACACAAGATGAAATGAAATTGGTAATAGCATAATCTTGAGACTCTGCTTCTCATACTTTGGACATGTAGCCAGGAGGAACCAGTCTTTGGAGAAAGATATGTTATGAGAGGTTTAAGTATAAGAAAATGTATTCCTTTTGCTGTAATACATATTATGAAATATAATAAGTTCACTGTTAATTTTCTGTGAGATGTATTATGAAATATGTTTGCTTTAAAAAATATTTTGAGCTTGCTATGATGAATTTAATGCTTAAGTTTAGAAATAAGCATATTTGTGGGAAAATATACTAAACAGTTTAACATGCCTGAACAGGCCTTAGAGGCCTAGGTCCCCACTGACCACAATAGGTGTGAACCCTTGATAAGGGAATGTAACTGATAATAACTTGTGGTAAATCCACTGACCCCAGCAAGTGTAAATCCCTGAAAAGAATTTAATTTGTTACTGTTTCTAAGGGAATGTAACTTGTAAATTTAAGAAGAAGAAAATATGTTAGTAATCTGCTATGTTATATGTTGGGAATAAGAATAAAAAATGTTAGGAAACTGCTATGTTATATGTGAGAAATTAGAACAAGAAATATGTTAGGAATCTATTTTGTTACATGTTAGAAAGAAGAATAAAAATATGTTAGGAATCTGCTATGTTATATGTGAGAAATAAGAATAAGAAATATGTAGGAATCGACTATGTTATAGGTCTGAAATAAGAATAAGAAATATGTTAGGAACCTGGTATGTTATAGGTGGTGGTGGTGGTTGTTGTTGTTAAGTGTCATCAAGTCGTAGACAACGAATAGTGACCCTATGAATGAAAGACATGAGCACTGTTCACAGAGTTTCTGGAAGCACGCCATTTCAGAAGTGGATGCCACTCCTGCTTGATAAGGAGATCTGACTGGTTACTGCCCATATTGCCAAGGAAACACAAGTGGTATAGATCATGATTGGTCAAACCCATATGGTTATTCAACATGTCCAAGAATGCCCCACTTGCCTCACCATAATGTAAAGTGGGGAAGCCAAAGTAGATAAACTCTGGATGTGACCAGCAAATTGCTAGCGCTCTCTCTCTCTCTTTCTCTCTCCATCTCTAATCTATTTCTATCTCATCTATCTCTCCACATCTGCACTTCAAAATGATCTGAATACTGAAGAACCAAAGGCTCTTTTCAGAGCTGAAAACCTAAAGGCTTTTTTCACAGCTGAAGACCCAAAAGCCCTTTTCAGAACCAAAGACCCAGAGGCTCTTCCCAGAGCTAAAGATCCTGGTCACCAGTGATTGTGAGCTGCTGGACCAGCCAAAGATCTCATCTGCACCATTGACCATGAGAGACTGAAAGAAAGAGACAACTTGGGCTTTTAGGGGGAGTGTGTTTCTCACTATCCTATAAATTATATTTGATATTAATTTATTAATGGCAATGTAGATAAATACCAATTATTGCTATGAATTAATTTATTAGTGAATCAATAAATTATAATTGGCTTTTGTAATATGTCTATGAGTAATTAATTAAGGCTCAAGGATCATGACAAGATATCATGCTTGGAGCAACAGTGGAGGAGAGGAAGACCTCTGAAGAGATTAATTGACACAATAACTGTGGCAATAAGCATAGGTGTATCAGAGATAGTGAGATTTGCCCAGGATAGAGCAGGGTTCAGAGTTATTGTCATAGTCTACTCAACAGTACATAACAACAATAGCATAATATTATGAAAAGCTATACTACAAATTTGAAAACTTAGAAGAAATTGGAGAGACAGGATAGGACACATCCTTGCAGATTTTAAACCATGAAGTGTTTCCTTGATCTGTTCAGACAACTATCTTCTGGTGCAAGTACAGGTTTTACAATAAGCACAATCAAGTGTTCTGGGTTTCCCATTCTTCTCAGAGTTAGCCACAATTTGTTGTGATCCACACAGTCAAATGCCTTTGTATAGTCAATGAAACACAGATAGACATTCCTCTGGTGCTCTCTGCTTTCAGCCAAGAGCCATCTAACATTGGCTATGATATTTCAGTAGAATCTTGCATGCATGTGATATTAATGATATTGTTCAATAATTTTCACACTCTGTAGGGTCATCTTTCTTTGGAATTGGAATGAATATAGATCTCTTCCAGTCAGTTAGCGAGGTTGTTGTCTTCCATATTTCTTGTCACAACTTGGTGAGTACATTCAGGGCAGCATCTGTTTGCTGTAACATGTCAACTGGTTGTTGTTGTTATGTGCCGTCGAGTCGCTTGTGACTCATAGCGACCCTATGTACAACAGCCCTAAACTCTGCTCTGTCCTGTGCCAGTCGCACTGTTCTGACACTCCCATCCCGATTATCCCAGTCAATGAATCAATCCACCTCATAGAGGGCCTTCCCCTCCTGCGCTGCCCCTCCACCCTCCCAAGCATGATGTCCTTCTCCAAGGACCGGTCTCTCCTCACAATATGTCCAAAGTATGTTAGATGGAGCCTCAGAATCCTTGCCTCCAAGGAACCATCCGCTTTAACCCTTTCCAGGACAAATCTGTTTGTTTTCCTAGCAGTCCAGGGTATTCTCAATACTCTTCTCCAGTACCACAGCTCAAAGGCATCAATTCTGCTTCTATCCTCCTTGGTCATTGTCCAAGTCTCTGATACATAACAAGCGATTGCGAAGACCATGGCCTGTGTCAGCTGGTATTCTGTCAATTCCTGGAGCTTTTCTTTTTTTTTTTTTTTTTGCCAATTCCTTCAGAGCAGCTTGAACTTGCTTCCTCACCACAAGCTCTTGCTCATACATCATTTCATTAAATTCTTCTATATCAGTCAACTCTTTATGGTACAGTGACTCTGTATACTCCTTCTATTTTCTTTTAATGCTTCCTGGATCAATTACTATTATGCCCAAAGCATTCTTAAGTATTGCAACTCGAGGCTTGAATTTCTTTTTCAGTTCCATCAGCTTCAGAAATGAAGCAGAGTAAGGAAACACTGGATGTTTTAAAATTGAGAAGGGTTGCGTCCTATCTCCATACCTTTATAATCTATATGCAGAGCAGAAATATCCAGGAGGCTGGGCTCTATGAGGAGGAATGTGGCATCAAGATTGGAGGAAGATTCATCAACAACCTGCACTATGCAGATAACACAACATTGGTTGCTGAAACTGAGGAGGCCTTGAAACGCTTGCTGCAGAAGGTCAAGGACTGCAGCCTTCAATATGGATTGATGCTCAACATCAAGAAAACAAAAATTCTGACCACAGATCTGATTGGCAGCGTCATGATAGACGGTGAAGAGACTGAGATTGTTAACAACTTTAGTTTGCTTGGCTCCACAATCAACACTCTTGGTATCAGCAGTCAGTAATCCAAAAGAAAAATTACATTGGGAAAGTCTGGTGTCAGGGACCTCTCCAGAGTATGGAAGAGCAACAATGTTAGTCTGGAAACTAAGGTGTGTGTGATCCAAGCCATAGTCTTGGCAATTACATGCTATTCATCATAAAGCTGGACAATGACTGGGGATGACTGAAGGAAAATTGATGCTTTTGATCTGTGATGGTGGAGAAGAGTATTGAATATACCATGGACTGCTAGAAGAAAACATAGGTTCATTCTGGAAATGATAAAACCAGGTTGCCTTTTGGAGGCAAAGACTCTGAAGTTCCATTTGGCATACTTTGGGCAAGTTGCAAGGAGGGACTAGTCCTTGGAGAAGGACATTATGCTTGGGAAGGTGAAGGGATAGTGCAGGAAAGGAAGACCCTTAATGAGTTGGATTGACTTGGTGACTGTGGTAATGGGGTGAATGTGTTGGAAACAGTAATGGTGGCTCAGGATAGAGGGAGGTTCAGAGTTGTACACAGGTTTGCAGGAAACTTGACGGCACATAACAACAATAGAGAATATGGACATGTTCCTTTTCACTCATGCCCTACCTAGAAGACACAGAGAAATGTAGAACACTTGAACAAATGCATCACAAAAGATGAAATACAGTAGGTCACAAAAAGACTCTCCCTCAAAAAAGCCAGAGTGCAGAAAAAACCCCAAAAGCTTAAGAAGGTATGTTGAGTAAAACTACATGTAGCAGTCTTACCAAAATAATGTAGGTAAGCAAGGTATCGAGATTCTCTTTACAGCGTGCCATCCCACTATTAAGTCTGCCAGCTTTGTCCCACCAGAAGCATAGGAATGGTTTATACACTTGTCTTCTACACTTTTTTCTTTTTAATAATAATTTTTTTATTTTAATGAAAGTTTACAGAAAAACTAGATTTTCCTTCATTCATTTTGGCACATTTTCCTTCCTCTCACTCCCTTCCTTCTACACCAGTTCATTTTCTTATTTTTTAATGATCATTTATTGTTGCACAATATCCTCCCTCTCGGCTCCATCTTGCTTCTCCTCTCACCCTCCCTTGGTCCTCTTTGCAATGTACCTCTTATTCTGGACTGTTATTGTCTTACATATAAAGTCTCATCATATATTCCTTTAAATAGAACTTTCCTTCATCTGTTCCAATACAGTGTTCATTATTTATCCACACTTTTCCTATTTTCCTTCCAATCCCCCATGTCAGTTCTGCTTTATAACAGTGGTAGATAGATAGATAGATAAATAGAAAGATAGAGAGATAGAAAGATACCTGTGTATATAGGGAATAACAATGGCATACATAATCAGTGATGAAGATGATGGCACAGGATAGGACAAGGTTCATATCTGTTGTCCCTATAGTCACCAAGAGTCATAATTGATGCAATAGCAACTAACATCCACCCCCACACCACCCCCCACACCACCACCTAGGATAGACTCATAGAGGCACCTGTTGCATAGTTGCAGATACTTCTTTGACAGTTGGATTATTCAGAACTGTAATGTAGAAAACGTGTAAAAGGCAAAGGGTGTGGCATTTTACAAAAGAACAAGTCCAGGTTCCTTACCAAGTTTTAAAATGTGTGATTTATATGTAGCATTTGTTGTTGGTGGTGCTAAATGGAAATAAAGTGGCATTAGAAGATGGCATCAACCCAACAATATGCACTATACAGATAACAAAATCTTATTTGCAGAAAAGAAGACTTCAAGCGCTTGTTGCAGAAGATCATACACAACAGCCTTCAATATGGATTGCATCACAAAATCAAGAAAATAAAAATCCTCACCAGTGAATCAATAATCTGCATTATGCAGATGACACGACTCTGTTTGCTGAAACTGAGTAGGACCTGAAGCACTTGCTTCAGAAGGTCAAGGACTGTAGCCTTCAATATGGATTGAAGCTCAACATCAAGAAAACAGATTTTCAACACTGGCCCAATTGGATGATGGATGATGAAGAGACTGAGATTGTTAACAGCTTCAGTTTGTTTGGCTCTACAGTCAACACTCTTGGTACCAGCAGCCAGGAAATTAAAAGATGAATTGCATTGGGAAAGTCGGCTGTCAGAGATCTCTCCAAAGTACTGAAGAGCAATGATGTCAGTCTGGAGACTAAGGTGCACTTGGTACAGTCCACGGTCTTTGCAATTACTTGCTATGCATCAGAGAGCTGGACAATGACTAGGGATGATAGGAGAGTTGATGCCTTTGAGCTGTGGTGCTGGAGAAGAGTACTGAATATACTATGGCCTGCTAGGAGAATAAACAAGGAGAGGGTGAAACCAGGCTGCTCCTTGGAGGTAAGGATTCTGAAGCTCCATCTGACATACTTTGGACATGTTGCAAGTCCTTGGGGAGGGATGTCATGCTTGGGAGGGTGGACGGACCGTGCAGGAGAGGAAGACCCTCAATGAGATGGATTGATTCTGTCACTGTGGTAATGGGGATAGGTGTGTTGGAGACAATAAGATTGGCAAGGGATAAAGTAGGATTTAGTGCTGTTGTACATAGGGTCACTATGAGTCACAGGTGACTCGAAAGCACATAAGAACAACACAGAATCAATAGGCTACATCATAATAGATGGTGTAAAGATTGAAGTTGTCAAGGATTTCGTTTTATTTACATACACAATCAATATTCATGGTAGCAACAGACAGAAATAAAAAGACATGTTGCATATTAAAAATTTCTAGTCAAGCATCTCACCAAAGTGATAGAGAACAAGGATGTCATTTTAAAGACCAAGGTGGCCCTGATTCAAGTGATAGAATTTTCAATATTTTCTTACACAAGTAAAAATTAGACAATGAAACAGGGAATACCAAAGAAGAATTTTTGCCTTATTCGAAGTTCTGGCAAAGAATACTCATTATTTTTCCCACGGACTGCCAAAAAGTCATCCTCCTATGTCTTGTAAAAAATGCAAAAGGGTGCTCTTTAGAAGCAAGGATGATGAAACTTCATCTCACATGCTTTCTGCATGATATCAGGAGGGGCTTAATTCTTGGAAAAAGACATTATGGTAGGATGCTAGAAAAGGTAGAGGTCCAGCTAAAGACAGGATGATCATCAAAGAGGTGAACTTGTCCACTGCCTGTAACAACAACCTGGATGATGTAGGACATTGTGATGATGGCAAAGATAGAGCAAGGTTCAGATCTGTGGATCACAGGGTGGCTATGTAATGAGTCATAGTCTACATGACAGCATGTAACAATTACAACAACATTGCTGAAAGAAAGGTAGAGATTAGATAAAGCACTTTTTCCATTTTTGGCTTTGTTTTATTATATATAGAATGGGTTGGTTATTATTCATTATAACTAAAATACAGGAAAACAACTTTGAACAGTCTTACCAGTAGGAGAATGATGGCTATTATATAACTTTTCTTATAATGGCATTTGACATGTGTTTGTATCAGTCTCAGTCTTTATAAATCTTAATTCTCCATGAAGGAAAGACACCATAAAATTTTATAAAGGATTCAAAAGAGCAGATGTGAGAAGACTCATCAGCTGTTAAGTACATCTGTCAAGAGGTCTAAAAACAGTGACAAGGAGATCCACCATCACTATTACAACAGAGGAAGCCTATCCATGGTTACTTATAACTAAAGGATAAAAACTATCCAATTTTTTTAAAAGCCCTGTATCAGTTAATTTTACTAGTAAATTTTGTCAAACATTCATAAAAGAGCTGTCACCAATTTTAAATAAAGACATTCAGAAAATAGAAAAAGAAAGAATACTCTCAGACTCATTCTATGAAGCAAACATATCCTTGATACCAGTATCAGATTAAGACTCCACCAACATAGAAAACCATAGGCCAACATTTCTCATGGACATAAATGCAGAAATCCTCAGTAAAATCTGGCAGCAAATAAAAAACATAATTCATCATCACCAAGTGGGATTCATAACAGGTATAAAATGATGGTTCTCCCTGGGCTCTCATATAAGTATTACCAGGTATACTTATATTTTTACAATAATGGTCTTATATAGTATTTGCCCTCATGAAACGGTTTTAATTCACTCAGCCTAATAATGCTCTCCTGTCTTCCCCAAGTTATGTAGTATTTTTCAGAATCGTTGTTCCTGAGTGCTCCATACTATTCCACTGTATGAGTAATTTATTCTATGAACATTGGTGTACAAATATCCTTTTGTCTCTCAGTTTTAATTTCCATATGTTTATTCCTAGTAGTGGAATAGCTGGGTCATACAGTTTCTATGTTCACCTTTTTAAAAATTAATTTTTATTAATTTTAATGAAAATTTACAGATATTTTGGATTTCCATTTATTCATTGCTGCACTTTTCTCCCTGCCCAGCCCTCCCCTCCAGTTCATTCCTCTCTTTGAAAAGTAAAAGAAAAATTCTTTCATTGTTATATAATATCTCCCCTCAAGTCCACTCCACTTATGCAGCACTATGCTAGACTCATGTCACGAAATTATATACCTTTTAAACAGTTCTCTCCCTCATCAGTTTCAATGCAGTATACATAATTTATCCCATCTTTCTCAGTCTCCCCCCTCACCCGTACATCAGTCCCATTTTACAACAGTGGCACTATGCGGTATTTGCCCTTTTCTGACTGAAATATTTCACTCATCATAATATCCTCCAGGATCATCCATTTTGAATAATACTTCATGAGTTTCTTGTTTTTCAATGCAGCATAGTATTCCATTGTGTGAATATACCACAGATTCTCTATCCATTCGTTTGTTGATGGGCACTTAGGTTGTTTCCAACTCTTTGCTATTGTGAACAAAGCCACAATAAACATGTGTGTGCATTATGTTCAACTTTTTGAGGAAAAGCCAAACTGTCTTGCAGAGTGGTTGAACCATTTTACAATCCCACCCACAGTGTATGAGTTTCTACCTCTCCACATCCTTTCCAAAATTTATTACTTGCTGCCCTACTCAACTTTATCACTGCTACTGGGGTGAGGTGGTATCTCATTGTGGTTTTTATTTGCACCTCTCTTTTTTATTTTAAAATTTTTTTATTATTATTTTGTGTATGTGTGTCTGTGTACCATCAGATCAGATCTGACTGGTACAGGAGGAGACTGTCCCTCCTTTCCTGGCAAAGCATCTGGTGGATTCGAACCATGCGTCTCTGGGATTGCAGTGCAGCTTCTTGCCACTAGGCCACCAGAGCTCCCCTATTTGCATCTCTCTTAAGTTTAGGTTCACCAATGTTTCTTTGTTGATTATCACTGCTGTTTATAGTTTTATTTCCTTTTTCAACGAAGAATGATGAGAGCTATTCAATATTTTGGTAAAGTTATTTGTGTCTCATGTTTGCAAAGTTTTGAAACATTGAATAAAATATTTGCCTGGAAGAAAAACTGATTCAAAATGCGCAGGGGGAAGAAAGAAAAATAATAAATGTAATTTATCACAATAATAAACAAAAGAACAAGAACCATGTGGTCCTATTGATTGATGCAGAGCAGGCTTTTGAAAAAAATCTAACAGCACCTCCTTTTAAAAACATTCAACAGTATATATACAATGCCAAGAGTCAGTATCATTCTCAATGGAGAGAGACTAAAGGCATTCGCTTGATAACAGATACTAGGCAAGGATGCCCACTATCACCTCTCCTACTCAATATTGTGTTGGAACTATCAGTGACAGTCGTAAGGGAAGCCAAAAAAATCAGAGGTATACAAATTGGCAAAGAGGAGGTAAAACTATCTCTGTATGTAGAAGATATGATAGTATACATAGAAAACCTAAAGATTCATCAAGAAAACTATTGGACATAGTCAACCAATTCAGTAAAAGTAGCAAAGTACAAGCTCAACAAACAAAAATCAGATGGATTTCTCTATAGTGTCAAAGAGAATATAGAAATGAGCTAAGAAAAACAATACCAATTACAATAGCTAATCACAAGACAAAATATTTGGGACCAAATCTAACAAAAGACACAAAAGAACTATACAGAAAAAATTAGAAAACATAACTACAACAAAGAAGGACATCTGTAATGGGACCCTGCCCGTTATATTGAAACAGTTCTGCTGAGAGGAGGGACAGAGGATGAAATGAAGCGAAATGAAGTGGCAGAGAGGCTAACCGCTGGTGACCTTTATTCTCTACACCAAGTATATATAGGTTTCTAGAAACATGGCCGCAGGGGTAATCACATTATCTCTTATCTGTCTGAGATGTTGACTGCCAGGTCAAACATTCCTAGACCTCAACACAAAACAAAGATACCACATTCCTCAATTCAGAGACCTTTGGTCACTCCCTATTCATTAGCATCCTGCTTCCTTGAGTTGTTTACTGCCTAGCAGATGTTCTAGCGAAGATGGAATCAGTCCTACTGGTTTTACAATGCATTGCTAATCTTGCTTTGCAAGTTAGCCAGGCCCCCAGCACATCTGGAGAAACGGAAGACTATATCATGCTCATGGTTAGGAAGACTCAACATTGTGAAAAGGAAAATTCTACCAAAGGCAATCTACAAGTTCAATGCAATTCCAATACAAATATCAATTCCATGTTTCAATGCAAATGGAAAAGGCAATTTCCAATTTTACCTGGATTGGAATGAGGCCCCAAACAAGTAAAACACTACTGAAAAAGAGAAACAAAATAGGAGGCCTCAAACTCCCTCATCTCAAAACCTACTACACAGCTGCTGTGGTCAAGACAGCATAACACAGCAACAGACACATAGATCCATAATGTAATAGAATTGAGAATCCAGAAATCAGCTCAACTGATTTGATCAGCTCCATTTCAAATAAATTGATCTTTGACTAAAAGAGGAAATCAGTGAAGTGGGGAAATGATAGTCTCTTCAACAAATGGTGTTGGTGAAATTGGAAAACCATCTGCAGAAAACTTAAGCAAGATCCAAACTTCACACCATACTAGAAAACCAAAGTAGGTTAGGAACCTAAAAGCAAAACCAAAGACTATAAAATTCATCAGAGAAAAGCTAGGAACAACTCTAGAAGCCCTAATTCACAGTATAGTCTTTCATACATAATGAAAAATCTACAACCAGGAGAGAAAAAAATATATCAATGAATGGGACTATCTAAAAATCAAATTCCTGTGTACATAAAAAAATGTCTCCAACAGATTAAACTGACAAGCTGAAAAAAAAATATGGCAATGACAGATCTGATAAGGGATTTATATCTAAAATTCATAGGATACTCTAGCATTTAAACAAACAAAAAAATTGTACACAATTCAGTCACAAAGCGGGCACATGATATAGACACTTCACCAAAGACAACATTCAGATGAAAAACACACATGAAGAAATGTTCAAAATCCCTACTTATCAGAAATGAAAATCCAAAGAACTTAAGAGATACCATCTCATCCCAGCAACAATAGTACCGTTTAAGAGGCCAGCAAACAACAAATGCTGACAAAGTGGTAGAAAGATTGGAATTCTTATTCACTGCGGATGGGAATGTAAAATGTCACAACCATTATGGAAGTCAATCTTACTCAAAAGTACTCAAAGGTACTTACTAAAAAATTGTAACTAGAAATACCATTTGACCCAGCAGTTCTACTACTGGGAATATACCCTAAAGACCAGAGCCATCCATGTATGAACATCCATGGTTAATGATGCATTATTTAAAATAGTAAAGAGGTCGGCAACCCAAGAGCCCATCAACAAATGAACGGATAGAAAATCTATGGCACATTCATACAGTGGAATATTACGCATTGAAAAACAATGAATTCATACATTACACAACATAGCAGAGCCTGGAGAACATTATACTGAGGGCAATATCTCAATTACTATAGGACAAATACTGCATAATATTTATACACTTTTATAAAATAGGACAAACAAATGGGAGATTGGGGAAGGAATGGGAAAACAGTGGGTAGATAATGAACACAGTATTAGAACAGATAAGAACTATCTTTTAAAAGATATGATTAAAAAAATAAAAAGATATGATTAGGCATTTTATGTATGACAACAATCTGGAACAATGGATGCATTCCAGGGTGGGCTGAAAGAGGGGGAAGGGAGGCAGGAAAGAAAATGCATAACAATAAATAAAAAAAGAATAGAAACCAAAAGGTTATCATATCAACCACCACAACTGCCTAAACAAGGGAAGGTGAAAGGATCTTAGAATCATAAATGTTGATTAAAACTAATAAAATTTAATAATAATTTTTTTAAAAAAAGAAAAGGATCTCAGAATCAATGGAAGCTGAGTCACATCTTCAGGTTTGTCTGGGATCTTGCTTGGATGAAGGGGGAGTCCTGGGAGCTCTTCCCCATTCTCAGCCGAATTAGCTGGGTCAGGTTTGGAACTGTCAGTGCCTCGCACAGAAAGAGATCAGCTTGTCAGTCTATGTGAACAGGGATGACAGAGAGTGCATGTTGCGTCTTTTAAAGGATTCTCCTAACCAAACATTAATCATAAAGGCCCTGGACAGGGCACTCATCTTAGAAGGACAGGGAGCCCATCTGACTATTACTCATAAGACGCCAGGAAATATGCTGAAAAGGAGGAAAAGGAGAGACATAGAAGGATTTGAAAACCACCTATGAGGTATGGATTTGAAAACCACCTATGAGGTATGGTTAGACTGATGACTGAATCCCACTCATGTTTGGGAGAGGTAGTGTTGTCTGTTGGAAAAGAGCCTAGACTAACAATAGCGAGCTACACTGAGTTGCATCCTGACTCAGCACTTTGGAAGCAAGCAACAGGGAGCCAGGACCTTGATCTGACACTTTCACATGCTTAATATGGGATGACATGTCTACTTTATATGGATTAAAAATTAAAAGTTATTATTTGCAGTGCACCCACTGGAACGCCAAAATTAAATGCATGGGAAGTTCTTGCTATACCTCTACTAGCTTCCACTCACTGTAGTTTCAAACTGTGTTACTACTAATGATTTCCCACCCTGAAAACTTTAGCCTGAACCGTGTCTATAAAACTATTGAAAAAGGAGTGGACACAACATGGAGGTTGACTGAGTATGACTTCTAACCACATCATTAAAGGGAACTGTCTCTGCCAATAATAACTATAGTAGCAAACACACAGCTACATAGTCAGACATGCTATCTGACCTGCTCCTGTACCTATTTCTATGAATTACGAGGTCCAATGTTTGTTACTTATTGACTCACAGACTTTATTCACAGTTGTGGAGTTTATTAGGGAAATATGCTATGGAATGGAGAAGGCAAGGAATACTGAAAATGCAAGTCCTGTTGAACCCAGCAATTGCATACTTGACTAACAGGAAGACACATTTCTTCACTTAATTCAGTACAACTTCTCAGTTAACAAGTGAAAGTCCAGGTTCAGTTCAGCATCACAGATACATATCTGGTTTCTTCAATCATCCAGCAAACTTTATCTTAGGCCAGTTTACAAGTTACCTTTTTCCCCCCCCTTTTCACTTCTCCAGAAACAAAACCTTTAACTGTGGCTCCATCTGAGAGTTCCCCTGGATACATCTTGTTGTAACTCTTCACAGCAGTCTGCCACAGTCTCTTCACCATCCTCTCCACCTTCCACCCCTTTCCACCTATTTTACATAGTGTGGAAAGCACGCTCTTTTATTGGTTTCACAGCTGTTGATGATTTCCAAGACTTTATGTCACCAATTGAGGTAGCTGGAGATGATGTCTGCAGAAGGGGCTAACACATGGGTAGAAAAGCCAGTTTTAAGATTTCTAACACCACAAGACTATCCAGTAATTCCTAGCTCTCCCACTAGGTAAACCATGCCCTCATCTTCTGAGACCATTTTCAGCTAAGTCTCCAGCTTGAAGTTCCAGTAGTGCTCTGTCTGAGTAGAATGCTGGTGCCTCCACTGCTCCTGGAAAAAATACAATGTCATGCATGACCTTAAACATGGCTCCAAAGAGAGGTACTTGACCATGCCTATAGAAAGAAAAAGGAATTAATGTACCAAAAACAGCTTAAACATCAGATGATCTAAGAAACCCTAGGAGAGAGATTAATGGAGGAAGAAGCCAAAAGCAAAAATACACACCCTAATGCAGTACTTCTTTTCCAGAGTGGAAAACACTTAACTTCTACATGTATGTTTATAAGTTGTGTGCCTCTATGGGGAAATTCCTTCTTTTGGATGGAGAAAATACAAGAAAGTATGCAGGGTTTGTGTGGGTTTGATTTTTTTCTAAATGCTTCTACATTAATTTTTACTCTCTAAATCATTCAGTGCTAAGTGTCTGACATTCCTGATATCTAAGTGAAATCTAGAAATTCAAGGGGAGAAACAAATGAAAATGTAATTTGTTGCCAGTGCAAACCAGCAAAAAAAGAAAGAAAACACAAAAGTTGACTGTGTTTAAGCACCATCCAGAGACAAGACTAGTGTTATTTAAAGAAAGAGCCAACCCCCCCACCCCATCATCTCTCAAGAATTCCGTGTTTAGGATGTAACACTCATTCAATTGATGAATGAATAGGGTAGTCCTAACATATTCTCTAAAGGTACGTTCTCTGGTGGCTTAGAGAAAAGAAATTGTACTGCCAACAAAAAGGAAAGCAGTTCAAATATATTAGTCACTGTGCAGGACAAAGATGGCTAATCTCCCAGGGCATTTACTGACTCTGAAAACCACTGGAGGGTCAGATAGGAGTCCGTTATAATTAGATAGTACACGTGTGGCATTTGGACAAGAACAAACTGGGAGGAGGGTAGAGAGAATAGTGCAACAATGAATGAATGGAAACCCAAAATCTCTGTAAATGTTTATG
>NW_006400036.1:389698-393875 GCF_000299155.1 Elephantulus edwardii
AATGAATGAATGGAAACCCAAAATCTCTGTAAATGTTTATGAAAATTAATAAAATATAATTATAGAAAAAAAAAGATAGTACATAACAACATAAGGAAGTAGGAGTTTTGGTGGCCTACTCTGTACGGAACTGTGCTGCAAGCCAGAAGTTCAAATTTGCTGGAGGCTCCACAGGAGAAAGATGGGGATTCTCTTCCCATGGGAGTTACAACTGCAAAAACCTAGTGCAGAGCCAACTATGAGTTAGTTATGACTTAGCAAGAATGAGTTTGAGGTTTTTTTTTGTGTGTGTGTGTTTTTTTTTAGTTTGAGTTTTGAGCTGGGCAAAACTAGAGACTCAAAAGAGGAAGTCCTACTACTACCTGATAGTTCTGCAACCTTCAGCAAGTTAAATTTTCTGAGGCTTTGTCCTCACCTAAATTCTCTTCAAGAAAGGGGCAGGGGGGGATTATGAGCTTTACAGATCCATCATGCTGCATCATGTGCTTCATAAGACACTTTATTATTTTTGTGTATATGTACCATCAAATCAGATCTGACTGGTACAGGAGACTGTCCCTCCTTCTACAGCAGAGCATCTTGTGGATTTGAACTGCGCGCCTCTGGGATTGCAGTGCAGCTTCTTGCTACTAGGGCACCAGAACTCCCAAAACATTTGAGTTCACTACATCTCATAGCAATTCTAGGAATCAGGAGGGAACCAGGGAAAACACAGGGTCTTTTTTTTTTTTTTTTAAACACGGGGTCTTAACAAATGAAGGCGAAAAAAATTTTCCAAATCTCCTGAGAACAATAAACTCACATCCAAGCAGAACAAAATCCCAGCACCAGATATATGAACAAAATTACTTCCAGGTCTACTGTAATAATTTTTTTTAAACCAGTGAGAAAGTGATAAAATAGCTAAAGAAGCAACAGGAACACAACACATGCAGAACAAAGTGAAAATATAGTAAGATCAAATTTTATATAAAATTCTAGAATACGCAAATCATTAGCGACCCAGAATGGGAAAAGTAAGGGCAAAGAAAGGCAAGAGAGAGGGACTGTAAATGTACAAGAGGAAATATAGGGGTGATAGACATGTTTAACATAGTGAGAGCACAGGCCAGTGGATGACTTTATGGAACAGAAATATATTCCATCCATTTACAGATCTAGAAGTCAGAAATCAGGGCACAAGTTCCACTAAGAGTTCCTCTGTGAACTCTGAAGAAAAGATATGAATCCTGTCCTACCCATCCTGTGCCATTTTCACAATTTCTGACACCTTTTAGCCCACTGCTGAAATACTTGTACCAATCCACCTGGTTGAGGGTCTTCCTGTCTTGGATCCAGACCCAATATCAAACAGTTGATCTAGGACTACTGTCCCATTCAGCCAGAGTCAGGGGCCTACATCCAAGACTGTGGGAATCTTAATGGATAGATATGTAATTGGCAGTACTGAGAGAGCTTTTAAGCATTGGCTTCAAGCTGTAAGGCTGAAGAGCCTGCAAGCACACTTCACAAGCTGACATGGCTGAGAAATTATATCCTATTGGCAAGCGTGCATTCCAACCTGCCAACTTTCCTAGTAAACCCCATAATCGTATGATTCTGTGAAGTGTGAGTTATTGCAATGGACTTCAAACCCTGGAGAAGAGAAGGACTGGTGTTGGGAATTAGAAGTAGGATGACAGATGGATGCATCAGACCTCATGGGAATTAGTTTTGTGTTGTGGATACTCTTGATGGGGACACTTAACCATGGTGGAGTTAACCGAGGTCAGAAATGGCTGTCTCCATGATAGACTTGGTCTTAAGGAGCTGAGCTAATGTTATTCCTGTGTACAGTAATTACAGCAGGGTTATTAGAAGACATTAACACGTTGCCGCAAATGACGGCTAAGGCCATCCTGCACATTTTAATTAATTTTCACTTCCAAACATACAACTGACACTCAATTTCATATGGCAGTCATAAACAATAGGGAAAAAAATGTTTCTAAGCACGGTCATCAATTTAAAAGTGTGTGGCAATGTGTTAGGCAACATGAAGTTGCCTCCAAGAGCCCAAACCAACTTCCAAATTAAAAAATAATGACATATTTTCCCTTTTCAATTTATCAAAATACACAGGTATAGAACAGATGTCATTCTGTAGGTGATTTTGAAAGTTCTGTATTTGTCAATGGACTGACACAGACAAGGGTTAAAAGGTCTGGCTCTGGAGAGGACTTCTTCCACAGATGGGATGGACCTCTCATGTTCATCAAAATTTGAGCTCTTGCTGAAACATTTCCCACAGAATTAACATCCTTACTTTCCTAATAATCCTCATAATGGTGTGTATGGTTGTATTAAATGTTGGGTAGATTTTGTAACGGATTCAGATCCTGGAGAGTGGCAGGCTTGGTATTGGAATTAGAAGTAGGTATAGTAGTATAAGGGGATGTTGGACCTCTTCGGAAATGGTTTTCTGTTCTGGATACTGTTGATGGGGACACATCCCCATTGCGGAGTTAATCGAGATCAGAAATGGCTGTCTGTCCGCACAGTGACCTAGTTCTTTGCAAAACCCCCATTTAAGGAGTGCACTGGAGACATATTCTTAGTGACCACATTTAGGGAGGAGTCTGGTTACATGCTTACCAGAGAGCTTAATTTTCAACTCAGGTCTTCTGCTCAAAAACCCATTTTCAATATGAATCAACATTTCAGACACAAGTGAGATGAGGAGTGAATCTATTGAGTTTATTTGAAGAAAGGACACATCAAGTTCACATTGTACCCACCTGTATAAGAGCACACATGAGAGCTTTGGTCCTCTATATCTCCTTGAGCTCTGTAACAGCAAGACATGCTCTGGAATTCTACTTTATCAGTAGGCTAACCAGATGTTATTACTGAGAACAGTAATTATAGGTGATCTGTTAGAAGACACGAAGCAAGCATGAAGTTCACTCCAAAAGCACAATTTATATTTCAAGTTCAAAAACAACTGCGGATTTCCTCATTTGGATGCATGAAAATAGACAGAGATACAAGAGATGAAATATTGTAGGTGACTCCAAAAGCTCTCTATTTGCCACTGCACCGATACAGAAAGGGTGGAGAGAGTCTGGCTATGGAGAGGACTTCCTCCTCAAATGGGATCTCTGATGTCTGTCAAAATTTCAGCTCCTATTGAAACTTTTCCCAAAGCAGGAAGATTCATAAGTCTTATCTAGTATGTGGACCCTCTAATGTCTAATAAAGTTACACTTAAGAAATTATTTTCGAAAACAATGAAAGAATTTTTCTTTTACTTTTTCAAGGAGGGTTGGGAGGGGAGAAAAGTGCAACAATGAATGAATGGAAATCCAAAGTCTCTGTAAATTTTTACTGAAATTAGTAATAAATTTAAATTTTTAAAAATTTAAAAAAAAAGAAATTCTTTTCGCAGATGGGACATATATAACGTTTCTCTCCTGGGTGGACCTAGTGGTATATGAAAAAGCTTGGGTTGTCAATGAAACTTTTCTCAGAGAGGACATTTGTAGGCTTTCTCTCCTGCGCGCACTTGTTGGTGTTTATTAAAATGATACCTCTGAATTAAACTCTTTTCACAGAGAGAACACTTACAGTTTCTATCCCTTGGGGACTTGCTGATATCTACCAAATTTGGACCTCTCAATGAAGCTCTTTTCAGAGAGGATTTTTGTAGGGTTCCTACCCTGTGTGAATTCGCTGGTGTCTATTTAAGGAGGATCTGTCGCTGAACATCTTTTCACAGAGAGGACATTTATAGGGTTTTTCTCCTGTGTGAATCCGCTTATGTATATATAAGGCACATCTACGGCGAAAATTCTTTTCACAGAAAGGACATTTATAAGGCTTCTCTCCTGTGTGGACCCGATGGTGTCTTTTTAAGGAGGAACTATCACCAAACCTCTTTTCACAGACAGGACATTTATAGGGCTTCTCTCCTGTGTGGACCCGATGGTGTACATTAAAGTGGGCCATCTGAGTGAAACTTTTTTCACAGAGAGGACATTTATAGGGTTTCTCTCCTGTGTGGACCCGCTTGTGTATTTTCAAGGTGGATCTGCTGCCAAAACTCTTTTCACAGAGAGGACATTTATAGGGCTTCTCTCCTGTGTGGACCCGCTTGTGTATACTTAAGGCAGATCTGTGGCCAAAAGTCTTTTCACAG
>NW_006400036.1:393975-396279 GCF_000299155.1 Elephantulus edwardii
TCCTGTGTGGACCCGCTTGTGTATACTTAAGGCAGATCTGTGGCCAAAAGTCTTTTCACAGAGAGGACATTTATAGGGCTTCTCTCCTGTGTGGATCAATTGGTGTCCATTTAAGGTGGACCTGCTGCTGAACCTCTTATCACAGAGAGGACGCTTACACGGTTTCTCTCGGGTATGGATTTTTTCATGGAGGCGTAATCCAGAAAAGTCCCTGAAGCCTTTCCCACAGTGATCACACTTGCAAGCCTTTTCTCTTTTGTGAATTCTCTGATGCTTCAAAAACTCTGAACTCTGTTGAAAGACTTTCTTGCAAGTGGGGCACTGAAAATACGTCTTTGCAGTATGGGTTCTCTGGTGAGACACAAACTCAGAATTTCTAGAAAAGGTTTTCCCACACTCTCTGCAGGTGAGGAGCTTCTGGGTCATACGAGGTCTCAGCTGGTTCTTCTGGGAGGCCTTGTGTTTCTGCTTCAGTAATGGCCTAGACAGATCTCCTGGGTGAGAATCATGCAAATACTGGTAGAACTGTTTCCCAGAAATATTTTCCTGAGGAGAGAGAGGCTCTTGTCTCTCCTCATCTTGGAGGTGTCCCTGTGCCTTAGGGAGAGAATCTCCTTCTCTAATCCATCCTTGTTCATTCTCACCAAAGAAGTCAATCAAAGAACTTTGAGAAAGGGCCTCTCCTGAGATGTGACAAGGGGCATGTGAAGGTTCCTGGTCCCAGTTGGTTTCCAACTTGAGATTTTCTTTGCCATTTTCTTGTCTGTCTCCTAAAAGAAGAAAGGATTTGAAATATTGCAATAAATTTTACACTCTTGTTTTCTGCTTCATATGACAAGTAAAGAGCATGATAAAACATGGGCTCTTTCTACAAAGAGGCAATTATTATTGAGCAAGTTGGTAAAAACCATCATCCATACTAATAATCTGGCACTAAATTCAGGGGCCTGCACTCCAGATTAAATTTTCCACTCTTGAGGGGAAGAAAATTTTGGAGAAACAAATCAGGGACCATTGCACATTTACTGACCCCTCCACAATGAAGCAGAATAGATTTATTTTGAGACACATGTTTAATTGTATAATTAAACATATTTATTTTGTTCTTATTAAATGATTGGTCTTATTTGGTTACATATTACAGAGAAATACCATTAAGCAATTTTTGAAGAGGCACAAAAATATGTAGAAGAAAATCAAAATCACTCTCAAACACATCTTAACAAAAAACCATTAGTAACATTTGCTTCCTTTTTTTCCAAAAGACTATAACTGCTCTTTTCTCACACAGTACTGGCGATTTTTGCAAAGTGCAGTTCTTTGTCAAGATTGAATCAAAAGAAAGTAAATATGCAATTCATTAAGTTTTATAGATATTTTCCCATTCATATATAATCAAACAATTAAATACTGTAGTTTCTCATTTTACCATTGGGAAGCTTTATTATCATTGAAGCTGTTGTAGAAAAGTGAATACTTTAGGCTGTAGTTTAATTTGCATCCATACCTATTATTAACTCCCAGAAAACATCAAATATATTTCTATCCTAACTCTGATTTTAGTTAGTATCATTAAAAACAGTGATTAACAAGTTAGATTTCTGTGTTGGTGGTAGAACACCTTGTCAGACTTTTGTCTACTCTGTTAGTCCCAGAGATCTAAAGAAGCTATTTACCTTTCTCTTCCAAACATATCAGGGTCTTTCAAGGCTAACATTAAGAAGTAGGCCTTAACTTGCTTATCCAAACATTTCTTATAAATGGCAAAGCTGTTTTCTCTTGCCTTAAAAGAGTGTTTATAAATATTCTTTTGTAAGAGTTAAATAATCATTCATCATGGAAATGCACTACACATAACTGTGTATGAATTCTCTAAATGTAGGAAATTATTTCTTCAGTTTTTACTAGTATAAATAATGGTATTTTCAGTCTTTCTCTGCATTTCTGATCAATACCTTAAGAAAGGTTCCTACCAGTGGGATGATTATGTCCTCACATATGCATGTAAAGGCTCTGGAAACCAGTTACTGTGGACAGCTCGTTGGTGTGATAGTTGGGCTGCAGCTAAGATTAGAGTCCAGGCTGGATTGGGCACCCCCTGCAAACAGAAAATTGTGTCCAGGCCCCCAGAGGAGATACTGGATTCCCTGTGCACGGGGATACTGTGTTTGAACTTTGGAATTATTCTGCTCTTGGTTTAAGAATTAATCTGCAAAAGACTCAAGCAAGACCCACACCTCACTCCATACACAAAAACCAACTCAAGGTGGATCATGGACCTAGGACTAAAACCAAGGACTATAA
>NW_006400036.1:397192-399071 GCF_000299155.1 Elephantulus edwardii
ACTAGGTATTTCTGTCATCACAGGAGTCTAGAGCGATGGCTCCATGGTGGAGGGGACCTGAGGGAGGGTTTGTAAAACAATGAAAGTATCTTTTCTTTTACTTTTCAATAAAAAAAAAAGAATTAAGCTTACCCATTGTTAGACTGGCAACACTTATGTATAAGGAAAATACAGCCTCACGAGATAGGAATTTTTTTTTATTGTCAGCTTAAACAAAATAAAAACCATAGGAAAGCCTCTTTCTTCCTTCCCCCCTTCCCTCCCTCTCTCTCTCTCCCTCTTTTCCTCACCCTCTCTCAGGTATGGTGAAATCAAAAGGTAAGTAAAACCTTCTGGGAAAAAAGTTTCTTCAGACAGTGTCATGAGGAAATTCTCACCCCCCGAAGTTTGATAAAAATTCAGGGGTAGACGTGAAAAAGGTTCATAGGATTCCCTCACTCTCTGAAGTAAACTGCTCAAAAACTTAGAGGTAGAAGTGAAAAAAGAGTCATGGAGAACTCCCCATCCTCTGAAGCTCAATATATTTATCTCTTAGAGGAACTGCTTAAGATCTCAGGAGTAAAGGTGAAAGAAAAATCTTTTCTGTATTTGTTTCAGTATGTACAGAAATGCTGTTACTGGTTTAAGCCAGTAGGTAGAGCACAGTTAAATGAAAAATCTTGGCAAGATATTGTGCAACATTTATGAAGAGCACATAAAAAAGAAGAACATATTCCTACTGACTTTTTCCAAGTATGGGCTTTGATAAGAATAGTAATAATGTCTGTGCAGGATTATACTCATAGTCCAAAGAGATATGGCTGAATCTTTGCATGTATATGAATTAAGTGATACTCCATTAGAGAAGGTTAAAGCTGAAGGTGAGAAACAGCCTTTGTCACCTTTAGAAAGAGCCTTAGGAAAACACAGTCCTGAATTATTATTTTCTCTTAATTAGCATGTATTGACCCAAATAGTGCTCTTCCCAGGCAATTATTTGCCTACAAGTATTTTTATTGATTGTTTTGTTTTTGGTTTAAGTTTGCTGTTGTTCTTTCTTTGGTTTTTTTGGTCTTAAGTTTAATGTAATAATTTCGAGCTCATACAATCTGATAATTTCAGTAAAATAAGAAAAGTAAAGGATATAAGAAGCTAACATAAAAGGAAACTCTTAATTCAGAAGATGAAAAAAGTAATAGAGTGAAGATAAATAAATTAGAAGCTGCAGATGAGAAATTTTTAAAGACTAAAATCTCTAAATTAGTAAAAAATAAAATAGACTACATTTGGCAGTAATAAAGACAGCTAGTTTGTTCACCTTTGGTAGTACAGAAGAAGTTTAGAAGTAGATAACAGAGAAAATGTAATTTAGTTCCCAGGGTAAATGTAAAGAATAAAAATCATAAAAAGATGTGTCACAGAAGTTGAGTGCCCTTGATTGACTACCTGTAAAATCCAAAAGTTAGGCTTTCTAAAGCATCAAGAAACAAAGCAGTTTTTCCCCAAGCATAAGTGCCATGTTCATTATAACAGAGGGACGTCTCCAAGAACAGGCACAGTGTGGAGCAGTGCCCATAATAAGAGAAACCAGAGGCTCTAACACAAGTGAGTTGTCTTCAATATCCAGTGAGCAGAGGCTGTCCCATGGAAATAAGATTCCTAAAGATACCGTAGGACTGACTAAAGGATGAAGTAGTTTAATAAGTAAAGGAATATTTGTATATATTTGGGGTGATAGGTCTCGGCTAAGAAGGTAAAATATTTATAGTGCTGTCTACTTGACAATTGCCAAGTCCTATACAGATGACACAACCCTGCTTGCTGAAACTGAGGAGGACCTCATGCACTCACTGCAGAGGGTCAAGGACTGCAGCCTTCAGTATGGACTGAGGCTCAATGT
>NW_006400036.1:400096-404549 GCF_000299155.1 Elephantulus edwardii
CGATTGTTCCTCCTTCTTCAGCAGAGCATCTGGTGGATTTGAACCACGCACCTCTGGGATTGCAGTGAGCACTGTCATATCTATTATTGCTACTCATCACTGGCTTAATGAATGACAATTAAAAGATGTCTCTGATGCTTTTGCAGGAACAGAAACTATGACAGGAGTAAAACAAAGTGAATATATTTTGGAATGAGGAGAACCTTAAGGACAGATAGCAAAATTACAGCCTTTCATTGCACATACTGCAGTTATATTATGGGGAAGAGATTTGCTAGCTCATTGGAGAGTCATGTTGCAAATTCCTACGATATCAGAACAAGCTAAGAATATAATGTTAAACATGAATTATATCCCTGGTAAAATATTAGGAAAAAACAATAAAGGATGGGATTCAAAGAACCAAAAGTTAATCATAGTAGAAGAGTATTAGACTATCCAAATTTATAATGAAGAGCACTGTTCTGTGCTCTACCCATCCATTAACTTGGTTAACTGAGAAGCTGATATGGGTTGAACAGTAGTCCTTAACAAAGTAAAAGCTAAAAGCCATAGAACAATAAACTGAATACAGCCTATGGAGCCCTTACAGCCAGATCTTCCTTTACCTTTTATTATCCCAGAAGGATGGCATATTATTATAAATGATCATAAAGATTTTTTAAATTTATTATTAATTTCAATGAAAATTTACAGAGACTTTGGATTTCCATTCACTCATTATTGCACTTTTCTCCCCTTCCAACCCTATCCCCTAGTACACTACCCTCCTGGAAAAGTAAAAGAAAAATTATTTCATTGTTTTGCAATACCTACCCCCAGGTCCACTCACTATATAGCCTTCACTCTAATACCTAATAATTTTCCCTCTTAAACAGTTTTCTCCCTCATCTGTTTCAATGCAGTATACATTATTGAACCCATCCTTCTCAGTCTCCTCCCAACCCTGAGGTCAGTCCTGCTTTACAACAGTGGCACCATGCAGGATTTGTCCTTTTGTGATTGAGAGATTTCACTCAGCATAATGTCCTCCAGGGTCTCCCATTTTGAATAATATTGCATGAGTTCCTTGTTTTTCAATGCAGTGTAGTATTCCATTGTGTGAATATACCACAGCTTCTCTATCCATTAGTTTGTTGATGGGCATTTGGGTTGTTTCCAACTCCTTGCTATTGTGAATAAAAGCCACAATAAACATGGGTGTGCATATATCTGCTTGGATGTCAGCTATGGTCTCTTTGGGTTATATTCCCTGAAGTGGAATTGCTCGGTTGAATGGTATCTCTATTTGCAACTTTTTGAGAAAGTGCCATACCGCCTTCCACAGTGGTTGCACGATTTTACACTCCCACTAACAGTGAATAAGGGTTCCAGTTTCTCCACAACCTTGCCAGCATTTGTTGCTTCCTGTTCTGTTAAATTTTGCAATTGTCACTGGGGTGAGATGATATCTCATAGTTGTTTCAATTTGCATCTCTCTTAGAGATAGGGATTTTGAACACTTTTTCATGTGTTTGTTCACCATCGGAATGTCTTCTTTGGTGAAGTATCTGTTCATATCCTGTGCCCATTTTTCTATTGGATTATTTGCCTTTATCTTGTTGGGGTGCTCAAGTATTTTATAAATTCTGGATATAAATCCTTTATCCAATATGTCATTACCAAATACTTTTTCCCAGACTGTGGCTTCCCTTTTAATCCTGGTGGAGAAGTTTTTGGATGTGCATAGGGATTTGATTCTTAGAAGATCCCATTCATCTATTTTATCTTCTCCTGTTTGTAGGTTTTTCAGGATACTTGGAAGACTGTTTGATATTTGGTTTGTTGGTTTTGGGGTTTTTTTTACCAATCCATTACAATCTAGTGATTGAGAAAAATTTTCTTTTACTATTTCTGTTATTAATAATTATAAACCTGCTAAAAGTATAATAGTAGTAGAAAGTATTATCCCAGGGAATGCTGAATAGTCAAAAAACCTGTTATATTAATAATTATTCATTCTCTATATTCTCTTACTGGTATTTTATGTCAAGTAAAAAGAGTATTAGAATGGTTATTTTGGGGAAATAAGTATAACAAAAAACTAGTTACTTACATTGAAAAAAATTTGTGATTTGATTATTAAGAGATGGTTAGAGTTAAGACAATTCTTGACATCTGACCCATTTGAAATTATAAGTCCCATTTACTATTTCCAAAATTAATAATTTATGGAAAATTGCTGAAAAGTGGCAAACTGCTTTTTCTTCTGTTTAACAGGCTGAATTATATGCTATTATGTTATTGCAAGATAAACACAAGATTTTTAAAAAAAAATAGAACATCAAACATATTATCATTATTTTTTATATTGCCCAATGTCAAGCTATAATAGAAAGAGCTAATTTGACCTTACAAATATGCCATCAAGTCACCTGCGACTCATAGTGACCCTATGTACAACAGCCTTAAACCCTGCTCTGTCCTGTGCCAATCTCACTGTCTCTTGACACACCCACCCCGATTACCCCAGTAATTGAATCAAACACCTCACAGAGGGTCTTCCCCTTCTGCGCTGGCCCTCCACCATCCCAAGCATGATGTCCCTCTCCAAGAACTGGTCCTTCCTTGCAACATGTCCAAAGTATGGCAGATGAAGCCTCAGAATCCTTGCCTCCAAGGAGAAACCTGGTTTAACCCTTTTCAGGTTGAACCTGTTTATTTTCTTAGCAGCCCATGATACACTCAATACTCTTCTCCAGCACCACAGCTCAAAGGCATCAATTCTTCTTCTATCGTCCCTAGTCATTGTCGAACTCTCTGATGCATAACAACTGATTGCAAAGACCATGGCCTGTATCAGGTGTACCTTAGTCTTCAGAGTGACACCATTGCTCTTCAGCACTTTGGAGAGGTCCCTAACAGTAGACTTTCCCATCACAATATGTCTTTTGATTTCCTGGCTGCTGATGCCAAGAGTGTTGACTCTGGAGCCAAGCAAGCTAAAGCTGTGAACAATATCAATCTCCCTATGTAGTTTTCAAATTACACAGGTAAAATTTCTAATTCATATCCACAAAATAAACAATTACAATTCATTAAAAGAACTAACTGGATTTTATCTGAAAAGGTGAAAACTTATCGCCTTACAGCTGATACTTATTATACAGATGCTAACAAAATGGGACATAGAGATTATACTAATGGAAAAGATAATAAAAATAGTTAAAACTAACTTGACTTCTGTTCAACAGGCTGAATTATATACTATTATGTTATTGCAAGATAAACAGAAGATTTTTTTAAAAAAATAGAACATCAAACATATTATCATTATTTTTTGTATTGCCCAATGTCAAGCTATAATAGAAAGAGCTAATTTGACCTTACAAATTATGATAAAAAAATAAAATGAATAATATCTCCTTGAATTATTTTACAAAAAGCCTTATTTACTTTAAATTTTTTAAATTCTGTTGAGAAAGAAGAAACGCCAGCTGAAAGACATTGGGTACTACAATCAACCAAAAAGCTGAATCAGCCTGTATGTTTTAGAGAACCTCTAACTAATGAATGGAAAAAGGGATTTGTCATTCATCGGGGTCGAAAGTTTGCTTATATTTCTATAAGCACAGAAACGCTGTGGATACCATCCAAAAACATGTAACACCGAGATGAGATCAAAGAGGCCATACTATGACAAGGATGGAATAGTGGAATGGATGAGTCTGATGACCTTAGAGAAACAACAAAAGAAGAGACTGCTACAGGAGACCAAGAAAGTGGACACTCTGACTTAAGGCCAGATAGAGAAGCTGACCACAGAAGGGGAAAAAGTGATTAAGAATACAGGGCAAAAAATTCTCTCTCGAGAATTTGTTTTTAGCTATGCTTGCAGTATTAATTTATGTTTTCTTAAAAGGAGTCACTAAATGGGAGGCAGATAATTAAACTTTTTTTTTCTTTTACATTTTTTTATTAATTTAAATAAAAGTTTACAGAGACTTACGGTTTCCAGTCATTCACTGTTACACTTTTCTCCTTGCCCACCCCCTACCTCTCAATTAACTCTTTTCCTTGAAAAGAAAAAGAAAAACTCTTTCATTGTTATGCAGTCCCTCCCCCCAAGTCCACTCCACTATGCAGCCTTCACTCTGGAATTCTGTAATGACAAAAATACCCATTGATATATATCCCTTTTAAACAGTTCTCTCCCTCATGTGTTTCAATGCAATATATATCATTCCTCCCCTCCTTTTCTGTCTTCGCTCAAGCCTGAGGTCAGTCCTGTTTTATAACAGTGGCCCTATGTAATATTTGTCCTCTTGTGATGGATATATTTCACTCAGCATAATGTCCTTCAGAGTCATCCATTTTGCATAATATTTGATGAGTTCCTTGTTTTTCAATGCTGCATAGTATTCCATTGTGTGAATATACCAGAGCTTCTCTATCCATTCGTTTGTTGATGGGC
>NW_006400036.1:408429-409260 GCF_000299155.1 Elephantulus edwardii
TAAGGGTCACACAGGTGTGGGTTGCAGGGGGGTCACACAGTGTCGGGTAGTCTTTGTTCCTCTGGGGTCTCACAGTCTTCGCTCCTCTGGAGTTCGGCGGTAGGTGGCTGGCTGTTGTTCTTCCCAGGTCTCTTCCAGGTCCCTCTCGCGGTGGAACCCCGTCTTGCGGTGGCCTTCTCCCGTCTGGCGGCAGCGTTCTCCCGTCTGGCGGCATCGCTCTTGCGCTGCGTCCATAATTTAATTTTTGACTTGCAACAAATGTTCTCTGAATACTTGTTTAAATTCTTCTATTTCTGTACCACTTAATAAGAGTGTATATGTGTGTGTGTTAACACACACATAAACAGATCTAGAGTTGGTTTATGGCAAATCAGTGATTAAAAAGAAGTAAGAGATTCCTTGGAGTATTAATTGCTGCCATTTTAGGTATCACAGCTGTAACAGCTAAAGCAACTACTGCTAGAGCTGTTCTGCATCGAAGTGTTCAAACAGTAGATTATGTTAAACAATGGCATAGTTGTTGTTGACCTATGTCACTGAGTCATTTGAGAATCATAATGACTCTCTGTACAACAGCCCTAAACCCTGCTCTATCCTGTGCCAGCCTTATTGTCTCTGACACACCTACCCCCATTGCCCCAGTGACTGAATCAATACATCTCATTAGGGTCTTCCTCTCCTGCGCTGCTCTTCCACCCTCCCAAATATAACGTCCCTCTCCAAGGATTGGTCCTGACTTGCAACATGTATGTCAGGCCAAGCTTCAGAGCAGCCTGGTTTCACCCTCTCCAGGTTGAACCTGTTTGTTCTCCTAGCAGTCCATGGTATATT
>NW_006400036.1:409630-413839 GCF_000299155.1 Elephantulus edwardii
TGTTTTCTTGATGTTGAGCTTCAATCCATATTGAAGGCTGCAGTCCTTGACCTTCTGCAGCAAGCGCTTCAGGTCCTCCTCAGTTCAGCAAGCAGGGTTGTGCCATCTGCATAACACAGGTTGTTGATAAATGTTCCTCCAATCCTGATGCCACATTCCTCCTCATACAGCCCAGCCTCCTGGACAATCTGTTCTATATATAGATTGAAAAGGTATGGAGACAGAATACATCCCTGGTGTACACCCTTCCTGATTTTGAACCATGCAGTATCTCCTTGCTCTGGTCTGATAAATGTCTCCTGGTTCAAGTATAGGTTTCACATAAGCACAATCAAATGATCTGGGATTCCCATTCTTCTTAGAGTCAGCCATAGTTTGGTGTGGTCTACACAGATTAACGCCTTTGCATAGTCAGTGAAACACAGATAGACATTCCTCTGGTACTCTCTGCTTTCAGTCAAGATCCTCTAACATTAGGTATAATATTCCTAGAGCCACAGCCTTCTCTAAACCCAACCTGCACATATAGCAGTTCTCTGCTGATGGAGATTCTGAAAAATTATATAGTCATTTCAAAGATAAATAGATTCTGAAATCAATTCTCGATTAACTGATTTAAAGTAGCCAGTAGTTATGATGGGTTATCATATCACTAACTTACAGAGACAACTGAAGCTAAAATGTGACTGGAATACTATTGTATTTTGTGTGACCCCGGTTGTATGGAATAATATTGAATGGCAATAGAACAAAGATGGCAAACATATCATGAACCATGGTACTTTAACAGATGAGATATTAAAGTTACAAGCTCAAATTCATTATACTTTTGACGAACAACTGAGAAAATTTAGTAAAATTGATTTTCTGGAAGAAATAAGCAAAGGACTCTCTAATCTTAATACTTTCGATTATGTTAAAATTTTTGGAATCTCTTCTATAATCATGTTTTGTCTTATCTTTATTTTTGTTCTTTCATGGCAAGGATGGAGAATGCAAAAAAAAAAAATGAAAGAGGAAAGAGAAGCTATATTTGCCTTGATGACTAAGTGATGCTTAAATAACAGAGGGGGAAATGTGGAAAGCTCAGTATGGTAAAGCTGGACTGGGCAACCTCTGCAAAAAGAGAATTCTGTCCAGCCCCCGGGAGGAGATACTGGATGCCCTCTGCAAACAGAAGATTCTATCCAGCCTCCCACCAAAGAGGATACCGTGTCTGAACTTTGGAATTATTCTCCTCTTGGTTTAAGAATTAAGTTTACCATTGTTATGCTGGCAACACTTACGTATAAGGAAAATTTAGCCTCACGAATAGAATTTATTTTATTGTTGGCTTAAATGAAATAGAAACCATAGGAACGCAAAAGAAGGGGCTTCAACAGTCCTAAGCTGTGGAAGCTTCTGCCTGGCCTTTCTCTTTTTGAGAATTCATTTCCTTTTGTCCCCGTTTTCATTCTGCATCAAGTTAGCAACAAGTTACCAACTGATATGCACTTTACTCCCATGCACAATGCTCTATGTGTGTTAGAGTAAACTGTACTCCACAGGGTTTTCAGTGGCGAAGTTCTTTACACGGAGAAATCTAGGTATTTTTTTTAGGAACTGCTTTGTGGACTCATGTCTAACCTATCAGGTGCAACTAAGGGTTCGTATGGTTTACATCATTCAAGGCTTCAAGATCCACATACTTGTGTTCAGGCAATTTCTGGAACAACTGTGCCACCTATGTTTATTATGTAAATATTGGGTGTTTTAAATTCAAATTATCTATGATTTGGTTGGGTTAAAGCTTATTTTTCATTGTTTAATATTTTAATTCTTTAAGTATTCAAGTATGAAACTACTGTCCACATTTCATGCTTCAAGGCTTCTTTACAATTTTCTTTAGGTAATTTTTTAATCAAGTGCCCTTGCATATTAAATATAAATAAGCAATGACTGGTAAGATTTATGCAAAGCTTTCCACTAATTTCTTTAACTTTTAGGTTATTTTTTAGATGCAGAGAAGTCTTGAGGTTTTTTTCAATTGTTCATGTTGTTATCCATCGTCCAGTCATTTCTGACTCATAATCATCATAGTACAATAGCTGTGCCATATCTTGAAACAATTTCACTGTCTTCAACACACCTACCGCCTTTAACCCAGTTACTGAATTAACCCATATCAACCATGGTCTTCCTCTCCTGCACCATCCCTCGACCTTGGGAAGCATGATGTTCCTCTTGAAGGATCTGTCCCTCACAGCAATATGCACAAAGTATGTGAAACATGAAGGAAAAATGAAGTTCACATACATTATATAACATAGGTCAACCTTGAACTCAGTGTGGTGAGGAAAGTCAGTCGCTCACAAAAAGAGAAATACTCTATCTCAAATCACTGCTGTCAAGATGAAACTGACTCATAGCTGATTCTCCATAAGTTTCCATGGGTGTAAATCACATGAGAAGATATTGACTCCTGAGGAGCCACTGGCAGATTCACACCACCTAGACACACCACCACCAAAGCTCAAATATTAAAATATCACTAATATGATCTATCTGTGTTGTTGTTCGATGCCACTGAGTTGCATAAAACTCATAGCAGCCTGTGAACAACAGACCTGAATTCTGACCTATTGTGTGCCATCCTCATCATCTCTGATACACCTGAAACCACTGCAGCAGTCATGATGTCAAAACACCTTGTTAGGGGCCAGTATTCCTCTATTTTGCTGACAATCTACCTTTCCAAGATGAAATTCCTTTCGAAACAATAGCCTTTCCTCCCAACATGTCTAAAGATGAAGAAAACGTTTCACCACCCTTGCTTCCAAGGAGCGTTCTGGTTGTACTTTCCCCAAGATATATGTATTTGTTTTTTTGGATAGTACATGGACTACTGAGTGATAAAGAGTTGCCCTTGGCACTCAAAGGCATTTGGATCAATAAACTGTTATTGCTGTTGTGAATCATGGACTTGGAAATGATCTGTAGCAAACCCTCCATGGGTTTTCAAAGGCAGTAAACTTCATGGCAGGGGAATGCTCATCTTTCTCCCATGAAGCAACTGGTAGATTCAAACCACATGCCTTTGGGACTAAAGTTTCTTACCACTGGACCACTAGAGCTCATATGAACTATCCAGAATAGGCAATTACATGGAGACCATATTTTATGAGAGCTTTCCAGGAACAGGGTAAGGAGAAGACACAGCAGTCATTTTTATAAGCACTGAGTTTCTCTTGATGGTGATGGGAAACATGGCAAAGATTTTGGTGCCAGGTACATAACAGCATTCATGTAATGATGCCACAAAATGTACAAATAGAAACAGTAATCTGAAATAAGTTAAATTATATACAGTTTTATAAGAATAACAAAATACATTAATATTCTAATATTTATACACAAATATATGTAACTCAAATTTCAAAAAAATACCCATAATACCTACCCCTACTGCTGTTGTGGCACTTCATTTTGCTATACATCTGAGAGCTAGACAATGAGTAAGGACAGCAGAAGAATTCATGTCTTTGAGCTGTGATGTTGGAGAAGATTACTGAACATCTAATGGACTGCCAAAAGAACAAACAAATATGTCTGGGAGAAAGTGCAGAGTGCTTCTCAGAAGTAAAGATGATAAAGCTTCATCTCATATAATTCAGACATGTTGCTAGGACAGGCGATTCTTTGGAGAAGAGGGACATGAGACTTACAAAGGAAGAGGGCCAGTGAAAGAGAAGATCCTCAATCAGGTGAACTGACACAATGACTGCCAAAATGGGTTCCAGTGTGTCAGGAAGTGTAAGGATGGCACAGGATATCATATGGTTCATATTTGTTGTTCACAAGACTGTTATAGTTTGTACTAGATCCAAGGGCACCTAACAACAACAACCACTACGTTTGAGTTATTCTGGTATTTTCATTTATCCACTCTTTGTCTTATAGGATAAGGTGCCTCCAGTAAAACTATTTTCTTAGCCACAAAATACAGTTAGAAAAATGCTCTTTAAAGGTCTCAAAAAAATCCCCTCTTATTGCTGTCAAGTTATCTGGATCCCAAGTGACAGAAAGAACAGTTTGTAATACAATTTCTAGCTGTGATTTTTTTCCTTTTTCCCATGGTACTAGGGTTTATGGTATGTTGTTGTTGTTTGCTGTTATGTGCCATCAAGTCGTTTGTGACTCATATTGATCCTATGTACAACAGCCCTAAAC
>NW_006400036.1:415190-417466 GCF_000299155.1 Elephantulus edwardii
CCTTCATCACCATAGGCTCTTGCTCAAATGTTATTTCATTAAATTCTTCTGTATCTGCCAATTCCTTTCGATACAGTGGCTCAGTATATTCCTTCCATCTTCTTTTAATACTTCTTGGATCATTTAACATTCTGCCGAAAGCATCCTTGATTATAGCAACTCGAGGTTTGAATTTGTACATATATGTGTTTATATTATACGACTATACCAGTGCCAGTAGCAATTGAGTTGATTCTGATTCAGAGACACTTTAGGAGCACCAGGATAGAACAGTCAGCCCTACTAATGTAAACTGCATATTTTTCTTAAGTAGACCACCAAGCCTTTATCCTGAAGAATCTCGGGATACTCACATACTTTGGGGAGGATCAGTGAAAGAGAGAAAGACCCTTAATGGGATGCACGGACTCAGTGACTGCAGCAAAAGTGTATCAGGAATAATAAGGATGAACAAGAAATGACAGGGCTCAGATCTGTTGTTTATAGGGACATTATGAGTTCTATGTGACTCAACGGTACCTAACAACAACAACCAGCACTACCTCTGGAGAGACCCAAAGAAGCACCACTTGCTGGTCAGTACCCAATGCAGAGATTGAACAGTTGGGTTGTTCAGAACCATAATGTTGCACAAAGTGTGTAGAAGGCAAAGGGTATGATACTTTACAACAAAACAAGTGCTGGCTTCTTACCCAGTATTAAAATGTTTGATTTATATGAAGCAATTCTTACTGCTACTGCTTAATGGAAAGAAACTGACATTAGAAGATGGTATCATAATTGGAGAAAAACCCATCAGCAATATGCACTACGCAGAAGACACAATTTTATTTACAGAAAGTGAAGAACACTTCAAGTACTTGTTGAAGAATATATATATTAATTTAATATGGACTGACTCACAACACAACTTTAATATGGATTGGATCACAACAGCAAGAAAATAAAAATCTGGACCATCAGGAGAGGATAACATTGATGAATGGGACCTTCTAAAGATTTCATCCCTGTGCACATTAAAAACTTACTCTGAAAGGGTGAAAAGAAAACCTACTGAGAAAAAACACTTGACAATGACTTCTCAAACTAGGGTCTCATAACAAAAATTTACAGAATACAACAGAGCCTCCACAAGAAAAAGACTGCTAACACAATTAAAATGGGGAAAATATACAGAAAGATCTTTCACAGAGGAAGATATGTTGTAGGCCAACAGACATGAAGAAATGCTGAAAATCACCAGCAATAAGAGAGCTGCAAAGCAAAACCACTTTCAGTGGCAAAGTTTAACAGGATAGCAAGCAATAAAGGTTGGAGATTATGTGGAGAGACTGGAACTCTCATACACTGTTGGTGGGATTATAAAAATGGTACAACCACTCTGAAAGACAGTCTGGCATTTTCTCAGAAAGCAGAACACAGAGATTCCATATGACTGAGCTATTCCACTGCTAGGTATATATGTCGAGGAAAACAGAACCCAGACAAAAATGGAAATTTTTACACACACGTTCATAACATTATTCACAATAGCAAGAACACGGAAACAGGCCAAATGCCCATCAACAAACGACTGGATTGAGAAATTGTGGTACATTGACAGGATAGAACACTATGCAGCACTCAGGAGCAATGATTTTGAAAAATAGTATACTACATGGGAAAGGCTAAAGAACTAAATGAACTAATTTAGGAACATAAGAACAAATACTGGGTAAGATAATTACCATAAAAACAGAAGGTTAAAGAGTTAAGATGTATATGAATATACAAAGAGGGAAGGAAAGGAGAAAGGTGGACTGACAGTGGGGAGGGGGAAAAATCACGAGATCTCAAGTTTGGTGGGTGGAGGGAGAGGAGAATAAAACCAACCAAACGAACAAACATTGTACGTGTATGAAACATAAGGTAAAGAAATTAATGTATGCAAACCAATAAAAAAACAAACAAAACTTACCACTGAATGAACTGCAAACATGACAAATGATGAAAAGATTGACGTTATCAAGGATTTAATTGTATTTAAATCCACAATCAATATGCATGGTGGCAGCAGTCAAGAAATCAAGACTGAGCAGCAGTTGTTTGTTGTTGTTGTTGTTGTTATGTGCCATCGAGTCGTTTGCGACTCATAGTGACCCTATGCACAATATCCCTAAACCCTGCTCTATCCTGCAACAACCGCACTGCCTCTGACACACCCATCCCGATTACCCCAGTCACTGAATCAATCCATCTCATAGAGGGTCTTCCCCTCCTGCGCTGTCCCTCCACCC
>NW_006400036.1:419996-425018 GCF_000299155.1 Elephantulus edwardii
CATCTCCAGAGTAATATATCATATGGTCATCTGACTCAAAATGCCCCATGCCAGTCCATCTCATCTCTCCAATGCCTAATATGTCAATATTTAGCGTTCCATTTCTTTCTTAACAATTTCTAATTTTCATGGCTCTCACATTCCATGTTCCAATCACTAGGGTCTGTTTACAACTGTTCCTCCTCCTTTGTATTTAGAGAAAAAAAAAGGAATCAAAAGACATGCTGCATTAGGAAAATCTGCTGTCAAGGACCTCACCAAAGTACTAAAGAACAAAAGCATCATTTTCATGATTTAGGCACCCAGGACTCAAGTGAAAAAAATTGCTAATTTCAATTGTTTCCTATAGTATGAAAATTAGACAATGAATAAAGAAGAACAAAGAAGAATCAATGTCTTTGAATTGCTGTGCTGGCGAAGCATACTGAGTACCTATGCCATGGACTGCCAAAACCCAGACTTCTTTTTTAGAGAATGTACAAACAGGGTGCTCTTTAGGGGCAAGGATGGTGAAACTTCATCTCCCATACATTGAAAATGTTATCTGGATGGGCCTGCTGTTGTGGTTATGTGCCTTCAAGTCACTTGCAACTCCAAACAACCCTATGTACAACAGCTCTATCTTGAGCCAACCTCAGTGTCTTTGAAACAAGTACCCCTACCACCCCAGTCACTGAGTCAAGCCATTTCATCCAGAGTCTTCCTCTCTTGCACTGTTCCTCCACTTTTCCAAGTATGATGTTCCTCTCCAAAGACTGGTCTCTTCCTTGCAACAGACCTTTAAAACTCTCCAAAGAGCTGCTTGATTTCACCCTCTCTAGGATGAACCTTTTTGTTCTCCTAGCAGTCTATGGTATATTCAATACTCTTCTCCAGCACCACAGTTCAAAGGCATCAATTCTTCTTCTATTATTCTTTGTCCCCCTCTCTGATGTATAGTGAGTAACTACAAAGCCTGGATCAAGTGCACCTTAGTCTATAGATTGACACTGTTGTGCTTCAGTACTCTGGAAAGATCTGTGACTGCAGATTTTCCCAATGTAATTAATCTGATTTCCTGACAGTTGGACCCAAGAGTGTTGATTGTGGAGCCAAGCAAACTGAACCTCTTACCAATCTCAATCTCTTCACTATCTATGATTATGCTGCCAATTGGCCCAGTGGTCAAAATCTTTATGTTCTTGATGTTGAGCTTCAATTCATAGTGAGGGTTGCAGTCCTTGACCTGCTCTAGCAAATGCCTCAGGAATTCCTGTTTTGGCAAGCAAGACTAGTCCTTAGAAAAAGATGTCATGTTAGGAAAGGCGGGGGCCCAGCTAAAGACACGATGACCATCAAGAAGATGGACTGGAACACTGCTTGTAACAATGGGCTGGAGCATGCTGTAGGTTCTGATAAGTGCACAAGTTAGGGCAAGGTACAGAAATGTGGTTCACAGTTCCATATGAGTTTTATGTCCACTCAACAGCACATAACAACAACAACAATGCTTAACAAAAGTTAGAGACTAGATAAAATACTTTTTCTATTTTTGCTTTGTTTTCTTATACATAGAGTGAGGTGGTTACTGTTCATTATACTCAGACTAGAAGACTACTATGAACAATCTTGCCAGTAAGGAGAATGATGGCTATTAAACTTTTTAACAGTTGTGTATGTGTTTCAATCTGTATCAATTTTAATTCTCATTGAAGAAAAACAAGCACAACAATTCTATCAAAAAATGTGGAGAGAAGATGTATGTGAATCTATTGTTCAATTGTCAAATGCATATGTCAAATACAACTCTAGAAACAGTAATGAGATCCACCATCAATATTAGAACTGAGCTGACCCAACCATGGCTAGTTATAACAAAAGAACAGAAACCAAAGGATCACCACGTTAATCAGCCTTAACAAGGGAAGGTCAGAAATGTCTCAGGACCAACGGAAGCTGACTCACCATTGCAGGTGGGTGCTGGGTTCTTCTCAGTAGCATCAAGGGAGTGTCCTTCCAGCTCTTCTCTATACTCTGCTGATTTAGCTGGGTCAGGTTTGGGACTGGAAATGCCTGATTCAGAGAGAGGTCAGTTTGTGAGCCTGTGAGAGGAGGCACAAGGGCGAGAATATGCTGTGTCTTTCAAAGGATTCTCATAACTAACACGAAAGGAACCATGTAGGCCCTCGATAGGACACTCATATAAAAGGATTTGGGCCTGTCAGACTTGTACTCACAAGATACTAGGAAATATGCTGAAAAGGAGGAAAAGCAGAGTCTGACACAGTGGACAGATGGAGTTGTAGATCACCACTGAGGCCGGGTCTAGAGTCATGACTGAAGCTCATGCTCCTTTGGGAGAGGCAGTGTGGTCCAGAAGAAAAGAGCATGAACTCCAAGCTGGCTATACTCAGTTCCATTCTGATTCAGCTCTTAGGAGGCATGTGACACAGAGCTAGTAACTCAACCTGACACTTTTATCATGTTCAATGTGTGCAGATAAAAAAGTTACTGTATGCAGTGCACCCACCTGAACTCCAACAATTGAATGTAAAGATGTTCTTGCTATACCTCTGCTAGCTTTTCCACACCTTAGTTCCCAAGTGTGTTTCTAATGATTTACCATCCTGAGAACTTCAGAGTGAACCTGTGTCTACAAGAGAATATTAAACATTGACCAAGAATTCCTACCCTTTCTAAAAGAAGAAAAAAAAAAAAGAATTCCTACCCTGTCTGCCTCCTTCCACTGGGTAAGCCACGCCCTCACCTCCTGAGACCATTTTCCCATAGTTCTCCAGCATGAGGTTCCAGTAGTGCTCCTTCTGAGTAGAATCCAGGTGTCTCCATTGCTCCTGGAAAAAAGACAATGTCATGACCTTAAACATGACTTGAAAGGAAGATACCTTGACTAGAGGAAAAGAGAAAAGGAATGAATGTGTCAAAGTAGCCTAAAATCAGAAGGTCTGAGAAACCCAGGGAAAGAGATTAATAAAGGAAGAGGCTGACAGCAAAATCATAATCCCTACAGCAGTCTTTCTTGTTCTGAGTAAAAAACATTAGATTTAACTTCTATGTATATGCTTTAAGTCATATGACTCTAAGGACACACTCTTACTGTTGAATGGAAAATATACCAGAGATATGTTTTTAAATCTTCCCACATTCTTTTTTAACTCTCCAAATCACTTAGTGTAAGGATCAGTGTAAGGATCCCAATATTGAAATGAAATCTAGAAATTTCAAGGTATAAAGAAATGAAAAAAGGAATTTTTTGCCAGTGTCAATTTGCAAATCAGAGGGAATCATCAACACTGACACTGACTGTGTTTCAACCCAATCCAGAGACAAGATTGGTTTCTTCAGAGAAAGGGCAACATAACCCTATAATCTCTTAAGAATTCTGAGTTTTGAGTTTAGGGTGTAACACTCATTCAATGGATAAGTTGTCATGAATAAAGTAACCTTACATATCATCTAAAGGAAAGTTTTCTGGTGGCTTAGTGTTAAGGAATTGTACTGCCAAACCAAAGGTCACCAGTTCAAATCTACTAGCTGTTCTATAGGAGATGGTGGGTGATCTCTTCACATTCGATTTATTGATTCTGAAAACTCACTGGAAGGTCAACTATGAGTCAGTTCCAAGTAGATAGTTTATAACAAAAATAAATGGAAGTAGATGGAGCTCTGGTATTCTACTCCATATGGAACTGTTTGGCCAAGCCAGAAGTGGTGCCTCTGTGGTGCTTCAAATCCACAATCAGCTCCACAGGATAAAGATGTCCTCTCACGCGATTTATATATTGCAAAAACCAGCTGGGGAATTAGCTATAAGTCAGTTCTGACTTGATAACAGTAAGTTTGATTTTTATGCTGTGCAGAACTAGAGTTTCAAAAGAGGAAGTCCTACTACCTTCTGGTTTTATGAACTTCAGAAAGTTGTTAAGAATTCAGAGCTTTGGTCCTCCCTAAATTCTAATCAAGAAAGTGGTAAAATAAAAATCAGGTTTACAGATCCCTCATGATGCTTTAAGAAACATTGTACTATTAATTCAAAGTACTCATCAAATTATTGTTATCTGTTGAGCCCATTACATCTCATAGCAATTCTATGATTAGGAGAGAGTGAAGGAAATAGAGAGATTTAATAAATAAAGGTCAAAAAATTTTTCGACTGCAGCCTTCCTGTCTGCTACCACTGCAGGTACCGACTACAGTTCCCAGAGGTCTGTGGGGAAACGCCATCTTTGTAAACTTGGACTTTGCTGGGAGATCTGCAAGGACAGCAGAGGCAGTTCCAGGCCGGGGCTTGTGACCCAGACACCCCACACCCATTTAGGCCCTCGGGCCAGGAAGACAATTATATTTGCCACATCTAAAAGATTTATCAACCTCCCCTAAAATACTCATGTACCATTGAGGATTAAGTTACCTGGGGAATCAAACTGGTTTCTGGCCTGAGTACATAGGGCCCACTAACTCAAACAACAGGGAGATCCTGAGCATCTCCAAAGACTGGGGAAGCTATTCCAGAAAGGGAACAACAGACTTCCTCCTTCATTATTTAGGTTCTCCTGAGGCCCTCCCCACGTGTATCAGTGTGCGCTTCCTCCATCCCCACTCACGTGAGCGTTGGAGTGTGCAAGCACCCTCGACGCAGTTACTCTTGTTTCTGCCCAATCTTCTTCTGGAGCAGTGACGTCAAATAAAAAACCAGCTACCACCTCAGACACAAAGAACTCTGCCACACCAATGGTCCGTAGAAAGCAGAGTGCTTCACTTGTCCCACCAGCCCAAAGCAAGATATCAACCCCCAAAGAAGACACAGTAGCAACGGATTTCCTGGAGCCAGAAAGCCTGATGGATCTTTCTGATAGTGATTTTAAAAGAACAATGACTGAATATTTTCAATGGATAAAAAAGAAACTGAATGAAATACAGAATAGCGCTAGCAAAGATAAGGAGGAGCTTAAAAAAACAATCCAAAACAACGCAGAGAAAACAAATGAAGCGGGCGAGGCCGCCAGCTGGGGGAACGCCACCGCC
>NW_006400036.1:446910-456476 GCF_000299155.1 Elephantulus edwardii
GAGACGGGGAGAGGGGTGCAACAATGAATGAATGGAATTCCAAAATCTCTGTAGATGTTCATGGAAATGAAAAATAAAGAAATAAAAAAAAATTTTCATATCTCTTTAGAACTATAATCTCACAACCAAGCTGAATGAACTCCATTCACAAGATACAGAGGTAAAATAACTTCCAGGTATACTGAAATCAATCTTTTAAAATCTGACAGAAAGTGAGAAAATAGTTAAGGAAGGAAAACGTGTCATGTGTAGAAGAAAAAATGGTATGATTCCATTTTATATAAAATCCTATAAAATGCAAATAAATCTATGATGACAGAAAGCAGATCAGTAGCTGCCCAAAATGGGAAGGAGAAGGGCAGCAAAAGGAAAGAGAGAGGGAAGGTAAATGCCTAAGAGGACATGTAGGGATGATGTATAAGCTTTCACAGTTAGAGCAAAACCAGTGGATGAGTTTAAGAAGAGAAATTTATTCTCTTCCAGTTTAAAAAGTCCAAATTCAGGGTACAAGTTACACAAGAACGTTTTAGTCAGCCAGCTGTGGGGGAAAAGTTCTTGAGTATGTTGGCCAGGCATTCCTGGGTGACGTACCTGTTTCTCAGCCACTCTTTGCCCTAGGCCTATGAGGTTCTCAGCACAGGACCAAGACCTAAAGTGTGCTCTTCACTCCTGGCTCTTTGTTCTTGGTGTTAGTAAAGTTCTCTTACTCTAACTTGCTTCTTTCTCCTTTTATCTCTCACATGAGTGGGTTCAAGAAAAGATTTGTTTCATCACAAGTCTTTTCCATTTTTGTTTAGGAACTAAATTCCCTGATTGTAAAGGGCAACTAGAAAAAACATTCTACCTTGATAAGACCTGAGAGAAACACTAAAATTCAAGCTTCTCTTCATGTTTATTGTTCATGTTATTCTAGAGAGGCCCTCTTCTCCACTGAACTTCTGAGCATGCACTCATTTCAGTCCTCCTAATCAGCAGTCAGAAATCAAAAGAATTGCAATGAGGAAGGCTGCTGTCAGGGACCTCTCCAAAGTACTAAAGAGCAATAATGTCTGTCTGAAGACTAAGGTGTGCCTGACCCAGGCCATGGTCTTCATAATTACTTGTTATGCATCAGAGAGCAGGACAATGATTAAGTGTAACAGAAGAAGAATGATGCCTGTGAGCTGTGGTGCTGGAGAAGAGTACTGAACATACCCGGGACAGCCAGGAGAACAAATAGGTCTGCCTTGGAGAGGGTGAAACCAACTTCCTCCTTGCAGGCAAGGATTTTGAAGCTCCATCTCACATACTGTGGGCACATGGCCAGGACGGACTAGCCACTGGAGAAGGGTGGAGGGACAGTGCAGAAGAGGAAGAGCTCTGATGAGATGGATTGACATGGTAACTGGGGAAATGGGATTAGGTGTGTCAGTCAGTGAGACTGGCTCATGACAGGGTAGCGTTCAGGGCTATTGTACATATGGTCGCTATGATTTGCAGGCAACTCGATGGCACATAAAAACAAAAAGAGTTACTGGTAAATGCTCGAAACTGGTTCACAGGCAAAAAAGTAAAGCAATCTGGCTCACCTGAGATGATGCTTGTAGTAGTGAGCCTCCTGAGTCCTGGTCGCTCAGTCTTTCCTCTCTTTGGGCAAGAATCTGGGGTGCAGTCATCACTGAAGTGAGAAAAAGGATGTTTTAAGAATCTAGATGTCTTTCTCAGTCATTCAAGAGGGCATTAATTTAAAAATAAAACAGAAACTATAAAAGAAACCAACAGAAAAACATTGGCAAATTAGAAGTGATGCCTCTACTGACAATTTCAAGTTATGTACTTGCATCACCAACAAAGTCCAAATTCCTCTAACATGCCAAAGACCCTCAACCATATATTCTCTCCCCTCTATTTCTAGTCCCAAATCAAAATGGTCTAATGTAGCTATAAAGTAGTTCAACACATAGACATGGAATTTCCTAATGAGAGTGACTTGTGGACTTCAACCTTGTTCCTAAACTTTTGTTGTACACCACAATCTGAATACACTTTCAACTGAGACAGCAAGGAACCTAATTTTTGCTGGGAGGCCCCAACACCACCATGAATAAGAACTGACCCTCACCTAATTCCTGCTTAGTGTCAGCTTCCTCTTTAATGATGTGGCTCAGTTGCTCCTTTGGCCGTGAGGCTGAATTTTCAAGTCCCAGCTCCTGAGGAACCACTTTAAAACTGGTCTCTGCCTCTGGTACTTGGCAGCTTTCAGATTCCACCTCCTCAGGTAAGCTTTCCTGTCCCAGAACGTGGCTGCTGATCTAAAGACAAGTTATTATGAGTTACTATAGGATGCTGACTTAGGATTTCTGAAATCATCATGAAGTCCATCTTCTACAACAGGACAGTCCTTAGGAACAGGTAACAAGGAAAAGATAGTCACCTTCATTTTCACAGTAAGTAGGTATTCCACGTATTGATGGAAATGACAGACAGGCCAATTGCTGACAGTGAACCAGGCCTGCAAGACCTTCAAGATAGGCCTCTAATAAGGGGTTTCAACTGGAAAGTCTGTATCAAATAAACCTTAACCAAATGAAAGCATTGGAGGGTTAAGTTAGAAAGGAATCACAGATTGTACCTTTAACTCTAACAGCTAGATTGTGGAAAGTCACTAATACACAATTCACAGAATTGCAGCTCACAGCAACACTATGAGCAGAAGAGCCCTTAAGGGTTTTCTTAGCAATATTCTTCATGACCTTTCTTCTAATGGTGTCACTTGGTGGGTTCAAACAACTAATCTATGGTTAGTAGTCAAGTGCAAACCATTTGTATCAATTAGAACCATGGATAAAGGATACCCCAGATGGACTCTAGATCCTAATACTCTCTGCTTACCCACTGCCACAGTCTTTGGGGTTTGCCCTTCAAGCTCTCCACTATTGTCACAGCCTCTTCTCCAGTGCGTGGACACTGTGTGTGCACCCATGTCTGGATCTCCCCGGGCAGGATGGTCAGTAATTGCTCCAACATGAGGAGCTCCAGAATCTGCTCTTTGCTGTGAACCTCTGGCTGCAGCCACTGGAAACAGAGCTTCTGAAGTTGCCTCAGGGTCTCCTGGGGCCCAGAGAGCACCTGGTACTGAAAGTGTCTAAAAAGCTGCCGGACAGCTTCAGGGCTGGAGAGTTCCCCTGGAGGGGTAGTAGCTGCTCCAGGGAGTGGGGGGTCCTCTGCCTTTGACACTGGTGGCACATGGACCAGGGCCTTTCCTACTTCCAATGGCATCCCTGGGCTTGTCAAGTTCTTCCACGTCAGCACAGTCCTTCTGGATTGAACAGTTTTCTGGGGAGAACCAAATCTTCACACAGCCTTCTGCAGGGACACTGGAGAAGGAAAGTGTTCCAGTTATGCACAGATAACATGATTTTAGAAAAAAACTCACATGCCCTTCTGAGAAGTCTTGGATTCAACCATGATCCCTGAAACTGCCCAATGGATTGATAGTAAGAAACACAGCTGAAAATAAGACAGCTCCAACTCAAGTGGACTCACGTTTTTTTAAAGTGGAGGTGTGCTCCACAGTGCTGTCCACAGCTGGTTGGTTACTCAGAGGTAATCACTGGGTCCTTATCTCAAGATATCACTGGGTATCAAAACAACTGTATCATCTCACCCCAGTCGGATATAGCAAAATTTAACAGAACAGCAAGCAACAAATGCTGGCAAGGTTGTAGAAAAATTGGAACCCTTCTTTACTGTTGGTGGAAGTGTAAAATGGTGCAACCACTGTGGAAAGTGGTGTGGCGCTTTCTCAAAAAGTTGCAAATAGATAGGGAGTTCTGGTGGCCAAGTGGCAAGAAGCTGCACTGCAATCCCAGAGGTATGCAGTTCAAATCCATCAGATACTCTGCTGGAAAAGGAGGGGCAATCTCCTCCTGTACCAGTCAGATCTGATTTGACGGTACACCCACACAAAATGATAAAAAAAAAATTTTTTTAAAAAGTTGCAAATAGAGATACCATTTGACTCATCCACTACTGGGAATATACCCCAAGGAGATCATAACTGACACCCAAGCAGATATATGCACACCCAAGTTTATAGCGGCTTTGTTCACAATAGCAAGGAGTTGGAAACAACCTAAGTGCCCATCAACAAATGAATGCATAGAGAAGCTGTGGTATATTCACACAATGGAAGACTATGCTGCATTGAAAAACAAGGAACTCATGCAATATTATTCAAAATGGGTGACCCTGAAGGACATTATGCTGAGGAACGTATCTAAGTCACACAGGGACAAATACTGCATAGTACCACTGTTGTAAAACAGGACTGACATTGGGGTTGTGGGGGAGACTGAGAAAGATGGTTTCAATAATGTATACTGCATTAAAACAGATGAGGGAGAAAACTGTTTAGAAGGGGTATGTGATTAGGTATTATTGTCATGACAGGAGTCCAGAACAAAGGCTGCATAGCGAGTGGACCTAGGGGGAGGGATTTTAAAACAATGAAAGAATTTTTCTTTTACTTTTGAAAGAGAAGAGTGTACTGGGTGGGGAGAGGGGGCAGGGAGAAAAGTGCAACAATGAATGAATGGAAATCCAAAGTCTCTGTAAATTTTCATTAAAACTAATAATAATTAAAAAATTAAATTAAAAAAAATTAGTGGGTACATTCTACTTCCCCCTGTAAGTCAACAGCAGAGGATTTTAACTGTTTACACAACCTAGGGGCTCAAAAGATGCATTCTGTATCTGGACACAATGCTTATAGACACAGATCAAACTACAACACACCATCTAAACTGTCACCATCATCATTTCTACTTTATATCATTCTTGGTTGGTCTTCAAATGTCCACACTAAGAATAAGAGTGCCATCCACCTCATGAAGCATTTTTCTTAGTGGCTTCCAGATAAATACAATTTCTGTATCTAACCCTTCTGAATTACATATGTCCATTTGGAGACTGAAAGTAAAGCTGGACAAGTACACCAGTGCCCTACAAGTAAATCCCCATGATAATTCTGATAAATACAAGGATGAAGAGAACAAAACACTCTTTCCCAAAAGGTACTATGAAATTTCCAGTGGCCTCCTTTTAGTGCCATGTTGGAAAGTGCTCTCTTTGGGAATGATGTCACAAAGCTTTAACCTTGGGCTTAAAGGATATTTGGAACAAATACTGGATACCTAAAAGCACACTTACATCTTCAACTAAGTAAGCACTATTTTATGGATAATATTAGCAAATTTTGTAAGGCTTCATCCAAAATAGAGAAAATAAATTAAAAACAATAAATTGAAATTCTGTACCTTTTTTATGTTTTAAGGAGAATTATCTGGAAATTTAAAAACCTTTCTCTCAAGGGAGCTCTGGTGGCCTAGTGGCAGGAAGCTGCACTGGAATCCAGAAGGAGCATGGTTCTAATCCACCAGATGGTTTGCTGGAGATGGACGGTCAATCTCCTCCTGTGCCAGTTGGGTCTGATTCGATGGTACACAAATAAGGGGGAAAAATAACAAAAGAAAAACAAATCCTTCTGTCAGTGAACAAGCAGACTTGAAAAAAAAATCAGTTAGGATATGGAAAACCTAAATAGCACCATTAACTGTCTCGGTCTTGGTGAAATCTTCTAATAAAGACGCCAAGTAACTGTAGCAAATACATTCAACTGCACATAACACAGTCAACAAGATAGATCAAATGCATATTAAATCATGGGGTCGTTCGGCATGTTTTCTCTTAATATAATTACATTATAATTCAATAACATTCTAATATGCAGACATTATTAACACACTAATAATGTAGGCTCAAAAAAGGAATCATAATGTAAAATGAAAATTGAAAAATATCAAAATTCGTGAGTTCAACAAAAGCTTTGTTTAGAAGGGCTGTTGTTGTCTAGCTATAGGAATACACCCATAAGCTGGCCTCCAGAAGGTTTTCAGAGGCAGTGAGTTACGGAGGAGATTTCAGCTGGAGATTGGCACTTTGTGTCTTTGTAATTGTAGTGCAGTTTCAAGCAAGGAGGCCATCAGAAATGTTAGCTTAGGGAGGTATACAGCTTTAAATAAAGGTGGTGGTTGGTAGTTGCAAACAAATCCAGTAGCACGTATAGGGAGCATAGGAACAAGAGATCGGAACCTTGTTCTATTCTGTGTCCAAGCGGTCCTACCTACTGCCGTTCCACGGACCCAGGGGCTCAGAGGAGAAGGGATGGTGGGAGTTCTGATGCCAGGACCAGAGTCGATCGCAAGCACTCACCTCCACTACAGCCTCAGAGTACTTCCGGGACCGGCCGTGCGTGCTGATCGGGGCTCACAGGAGGGCGGGGCCAGATTGAGCACAAGGCTCGAATTGGCTGCCAGAGACACGCGCCTAGCTTACGTCACCTCCCTGTGCGTCCACTTGCAGGCACGCAGTTGTTGTTTGGTTGTTATGGCCTTGCAAGTCGACTTTGAGTCCTTGTTGTAGTTGTTATGTCCCTTCAAGTCGCTTGCAACTCATAGCGACCCTATGTACAGAGTTCTGAATCCTGCTCTATTGAGCCAACCTTATTGTCTCTGACACACCTACCCTCATTATCCCAGTCACTGAGTCAATCCATTTCATTGCTGGTCTTCCCCTCCTCTGTTGTCCCTCCACCTCCAAAGACTGATCCCTTCTTGCAACATGCCCAAAGTATGTCAGACAGAGCTTCGGAATCCTTGCCTCCAAGGAGCAGCCTGATTTCATCCTCTTCAGGACGAACCTGTTTGTTCTCTTAGCAGTCCATGGTATATTCAGAACTCTTCCCCAGCACCACAGCTCAAAGCCATCAATTCTCCTATCATACTGTTTGATTCATAACGACCTTACAACCAAAAGATCTGAACCTGGACTTGTATGACATCCTCACTATCTCCAAAGTACTTGATGCCATTGTTACAGTCGCTTCAATCCATCTTGTTGAGGGTCTTCCTCTGCTAAACTGACCCTTCACATTTTCAATCATGATGCCTTTCTCCAAGATCTTTTTTCTTCATTTCCATATTTATCCTATGTTTCAAACTATAAAAAGTCAAAATTATTACACCAATCACTTCAAATGAGACCATGTGAAGCAATTCAAAGAGTGTTACCTTTTCAATTTTGGTGCTTTAGACAATGGTGTGATCAACAAAATTGAATGCCATGTGCCTGCTTAAAGAATGTCACCTGCTTAGGAAACATGTTTTTACTTCTATTCTAAAATTCTTAATTTACAACCAACTTGAGAGGCACATGAAACCAAATAAGTTAGCTGCCCAATTTTTTTTCAACAACCACATGAAAAGCACAAATGATAGTCCCAACATTCTACAAACTTGAGAGCGTGGCGATAGTAGACACTGGTTTCTGTAGTAAGATCAACTGTTCAATCTTCCTTTTATTTCTTATGCGAAATACATTTCCTTAGGGCTTTTCCTATTAATTTGACTATAAGCTCCGCAAGAGTAGAGAAGAACTTTCCCCACGCCTCATGTTAAATTTAAAAGTAGGACAATTGTAAAGTACTTCTGTTGCACTGTACAAACAGAAGACCTGGGCATTTTACAATTTCCATCGACTTAGGACAGCTGGTAAGATGGCACTGAAGAAAAAGCCTGACCCAATTAGCACTGTTGTTGTTGTTATGTGTCCTCGAGTTGCTTGCAACTCATAGCGACCCTATGTACAACAGCCCTAAACTCTGCTCTGTCCTGTGCCAATCACACTGTCTCTGACACTTCTATTCTGATTACCCCAGTCACTGAATCTATCCATCTCATCGAGGGTCTTTCTCTCCTGCGCTCTCCCTCCACCCTCCCAAACATGATGTCATTCTCCAAGGACCGGTCTCTCCTTACAACGTGTCCAAAATATGTTAGACGAAGACTCAGAATTCTTGCCACCAAGGAGTCACCCAGTTTAACCCTTTCCAGGATGAATCTGTTTGTTTTCCTAGCAGTCCATGGTACTCTCAATACTCTTCTCCAGCATCACAGCATCAATTCTTCTATCCTCCTTGGTCATTGTCCAACTCTCTGAGCACAACAAGTAATTGCAAAGACCATGGCCTGTATCAGGTGCACCTTAGTCTCCAGAGAGACACCATTGCTCTTCACTACTTTGGAGAGGTCCCTAACAGCAGACTTTCCCATTGCGATACGCCTTTTAATTTCCTGGCTACTGGTGCCAAGAGTATTGACTGTAGCCAAGCAAACTAAAGCTGTGAACAACCTCAGTCTCTTCACCATCCATCCTGATGCTGCCAATTGCTCCAGTGGTGAGAATCTTTGTCTTCTTGACATTGAGCCTCAATCCATATTGGAGGCTACAATCCTTGACCCACTGCCACAAGTGCTTCAGATACTCCTCAGTTTCAGCAAGCAGGGTTGTGTCATCTGCATAACACAGATTGCTGATATATCTTCCACAAATTGTGACCCCACATTTCTCCTCATAGAGCTCAGCCTCCCAGATAATCTGTTCTGCATACAGGTTGCAAAGGTATGGAGATAGGACACATCCCTGGTGTATGCCCTTCCCAATTTTGAACCATGCAGTGTTCCCTTGCTCTGTTCTGACAACTGCCTCCTGGTCCAAGTATAGGTTTAGCATTATAATGATCAAGTGTTCTGGGATTCCCATTCTTCTCAGAGTCAGCCACAGTATGTTATGATCCACACAGTCAAACGCCTTGCATAGTCAATGAAACACAGGTATAAATTCCTTTGGTATTCCCTGCTTTCAGCTAAGATACATCTAACATCAGCTACCATATCCCTAGTACCACGACCGCTTCTAAACCCAGCCTGGACTTCTGGCAGTTCTCTGCTGATGTGCTGTTCCAGTCGTTTTTGGATAATCTTCAGTAGAATCTTGCTTGCACGTACTTAGTCTAAATGTTTCTGACCAAAGAAAATGAAACAATATTTATAGAATAACTTTTTTAATAGGCTAACTTTTAAAGAGATGGTGGACATCAATTCTGTACATATTTTACATGTCAAATACATAATTTGTTTCTAAGACCATGCATTATTACCTCTAAGAATATCATGTACAAGATAGCATCCCCAAGTACTTGTGACAGCATTTCAGTTGAAAGCAATCTTATATACAGAACCAATCCAGTTTCTCAGCCGTGAAAGTATATAATTTAAAGACATTTAAGAGATTGCTAAGGAAAAAACTCTTAGTCCACTGAAGATGGTGGTAGAAAGCATCAATTTGTGTAATTTAAAATGTGTCCTTTTTTAAAAAACAACAACACCCAGAATACATAACCACTGTACAAAGAATACATATACAAAGTCTGAGTGATTCTATTTGATCACACTACATAATTTAGAATGAAATCGTGTCATTGGCTAAAAGTTATATTCTTCTTTTTATTTTTTTTATTAAATTTTATTCGTTTTAATGAACATTTACAGAGATTTCGGGTTTTCATTCATTCATTGTTGCACTGTTTTCTCCACCATGACCTTAACTTTGATTTTTTGGCTTCTTTTTTAATTAGTTTTAATGAACATTTATAGAGATTTTGGGTTTTCATTCATTCATTGTTGCAC